>NC_088355.1:34580000-34675000 GCF_036884655.1 Musa acuminata AAA Group
GTTGTAAGATTATGTGCAGAAAATAAATAATTTACGGAGAGAGAGGAATAAAAAACACAAGAGAATAGTGTCTTATGATGTATTAATGGTTCACAATAAGTAACAAACGATTATTCTATTAATAATTGTCTTATGTTTCTGACAACCAAGTTGTCCTCAAATTCATTAAGTGAAGGAAAAAGAATTGAGGATGCCATACTCAAATTCACAAAGATTTTGCCAATATAATAATATTATGTATAATTGTTTTACTATATATTTATATAATATATAATAATTATAACATATATTTTATGACATATTGTACAATATCATATTGTTGTACACTTATATGTTAAGTTTTATATTTTGTGTGAAGTATAAACTCATTTTATAATCAATTTGATATTATAAAGGTTATATAATTTAATAATATTACTATAAATTTATATAATTTGATATTATAATGTTTAAAATTCTATGTTGTGAGTCAAATCCAATATATGTAACTCAACTTTTCAATCCTTAACGATAAGAAATCGAAGAAAATTATCGTCCATACCTTCGATATGCTCTTCTTAAAATGACCAATCTTTTATCTTTTAATCCACCGATGTTTCTCTATCAATGTGGATCTCTTATATTAATCATCTATCTGTTAATTGTTTCTACTATCTCATCTTCTTTTATGATTAGATCGGCTCTCGTTGACATCATAATTAATTCTCCATTGGCAATGTCTCAAGATCTTTTTTCTCTTTAATTATTCTCTCTATCGTACACACACTCTCTCTATATTTTCTCTACTTAGAATCTTTCTTTTCTATTTACCTCCGTAGAATCTCTCTCTTCTATTTCTCTCTCTACAATACTACTAAAGAAAGAAAACTTAAGGGATACTGATAGAGAGAGAGAAAATCAAGGAGTGTAGATCGAATTAGAGAGAGAAGAGAAGATGTTGTTAGAGAGAAATAGGGGAGAGAGATAGATGAAAGAGACTTTTTAGAGAGAGAAATTAAAGAGAGAAGTAATGGTAGAAAAAATAAAGAGAGAGAAATGAAAAAAATCTTGACACCATGTCCAATTGATCACAACATTGACGAAGAGCTGATTGTCAAAAACACAATCAATAAATCAGATTATAAGTCATCGACGGAAGAGTTCGTCACAACATCGACAAGTACATAGAGAAGATCAAGAGATTAAAATTCCTTGCACCTTTGTAACAGTAGAGTAAATATATGAATGATGATTTTCTTCGTCATATACCAAATATATTTTTGAGCACCCCAAAAACAATTGCAAAATTCCTCTTCGATATGCCTAAAACCCACTCACTTACCCTCATGTTTAGGTTTCAAATATTTACCCCTCAAATTTTAAACCAAAGATGCCACTTTTACATAATAAGTTTTGAGACTTAAAATCCAATCCAATAAATATTCTATACATAATATATTATATCATATTCGTTAAAGTCACTTTTAAATATCTTAACTATATATATTTATTTATTTATTTATTTATTCATTGAGCCATTGCATCGGTCCAACCAATGCAACAAAAGAAACAACAAAGGTTGAGAAGCTCAGTACCTAAAAGCAACAAAAGAACTCCATATTGTGATAGCATCCACGTTGTGGCCTACATTTCCCATTGCTAATGTTATGGAGAATTCAAGAATGTGATCAAAGGAGCTCTCATATATATTGAAAAGTAGAACTAATTGTTTAATGGAAAAGAAATAAATTTCATGAGCGTAGAGAGCAAGGAAAATAAGAATAATAATGATCATAAATTGACAAAAAAAAAAAACAAATAGCTATATCGAGTATGATGGCGATGTGACTTTATTGAATGAAGTTGAGGAAAGCAATAAAAAGGATTTTTTTGTGGAGATAAATTCTATTCTCGGTAGGAGTAAGAGGATATTAGAATCCGGTATTTTGATATTTAATTTAAATCATATTCCTATGATGATTATAGGAATTTATAGAAATTCTTTTTTTTTGCTATAGCAATTCATTTTGATTTAGAATTTATTCTCATATGAGTCACTGTAGGAGAGATTTTTAGATTTATAAAAATCAAAACAGAGAGACTTATAATCCTATCTATCTTTAAATAATTTGATTTACTATCTTAATCATTTGAGCTTCAAAGATTGAGATATCTTTTGACACCTCAACTTAGTACGAAGTATAACTAATATGATATCAATATTGAATGTTATCAATCATAACTTTATGAAAGTCACAAGATACGTCAAATCATTCACAACATCTGCGAGTATTAGAGATGCTTTATCGGCATGCCCATGATATAGTTTCATAGATTTCGATTGGTTTCGACACTAATAAAAGACAAATGTAGAATAATACCTCGATTCATTTTGAATGGATATCACAATCAGATTTGGACCTAACACCATCATATTCTTCGTGATAGTACTAAAATTTAGATGAGTCCAAAAAGACGACCACAAAAACATGCACGGATCGAATCTAAACCCCCACTTGTCTGAATGATGTGCGGACCACATAGCTGTGAATTACGTGGTGACTGTTTGGTCAAAAGTATGATGGACAGTAAACACCCAAAGACGAAGCTGCATGCAGTGGTTGTCACGCATAGTGGGGATGACACAGGAAAAGGTAAGCTCATGTTTCACTGAATGCCATGCGCCCGAGACGTTCGCATCACCGCTTACTTGCGATCACGTGGCTGTTGTCCCACTATTTTGGTTCTTTGGTACGCCGAGGAAGCTTTTACTCGGTGTAGACTCTGCCCCTCCCGTCTTGGATAACACACGGAAACAGTGCAACTCACGGACTCTCATGCAGTGCTCCCCTTCGGCTTCTTCTCTTCCCCTCGGAACAGTCGTGATGCAGAGGAATGAAGGTGAGGGGGCCTTTCTTACTACCGTTGCCCCCTTGCTGCTTCACTTTGAGATGAACGAGAAGAGCTGCTGCATGCACAGAATGACGCTTATTTCTGATAGTTCATGAGATGAGAACATTAAGGAAGTCAACAATAGAACAAAAAGGATCATCTTCGTTTGGCATTTCTATCCTGCACACACGCAAAACCAAAGAGGAAATGCTACACCAACCCGATTGCCTCAGCATTCATGAGACCGAGGCTGAGGCAGACCAGTCACAGATCCTTGTCTGCCCTCACTGAGTCCATGTCGTCCCCATTTAATGAAAGACCAAAGCCATGTATGTACCTTGGACCACTTCACCAGTGGAAGAACACTCGACTCCGCATACTGCACTGCACTTCGCAAAGAGGGGACATTGTCAAGGCACTGTCCATCCAAAGGCACGGGCACAGAGAGACAAAGATAACAACCGGTGACTCAGTTAATGCATGCCCTTTTTTCCTGGACTAATCGTCACGCAGGCGATGACAGAAGCCTACGTGAAGTTATTTGATATCGGTCTTATTCTATTCTATCATGCAGAAGTTTCCAGGATACGGACTCTATTCCGATCTGGCTAAAGCATATATAACATGAACTGTTCCTCATCGCAAGAGGGAGGGCAGAAGATGAAACCTTCAGTTTCCAGGGTCTGAAATCAATCTGACATTCCCAAAGACCCGCCCGACGAGAAGGAATGTCTTCCCGGTATTCAATCTGATGATAAGGATCAAGAGGGAATCCAAGTCCATCGCATTGCGTTCTTCGCAGCAAATTTACTGCAGCTTTTATTGCAGATTGGGACGAAGGTCGTCCAAATCCTGAGACCAGCGTCGGTGGGTGGATTGGCTGCAGATAATAAAGGAGGGGATATGAGCAGTCGTCCCATCAGTCACCCTCGGCAGGATCTAACAATGAACTCATTTCCAAGGAAGCCAACAGAACGGCAGATCGTTTGCCTCATGTTTCACCTTTCGTGTGACGGATGGGAGGTGGTGATGTGTGTCAGATCAGGGAGAGCACACACTCACGCTTCCATCAGATCTTGCAGACACAACCTCCAACGTCATTACTGCACCCACCCTCTCTCCAACTGCAGTCTACTGCGTCCGTCTCAAACGGAACAGTGGCGGAAGGCCTTCGTCATGAAGTCGATGTTTCATGGGACCTCGCAGAGCACATTCAAACTCTTCCTCGACTCCCATGACATTGAGATCTCTCCGTGATAGATCGTGATCATTAAAAGATAGAAGATTCTGTGCAGATCAATTGCACTCACCATCGTCATCTCGATCAATAATTCCTCTCTCTCTCTCTCTCACACATTCCTCCACCATTTCTTCAGAGATAAAAGCATTATAAATTTCGAAATCAAACATTGATGCTATATCTTTGGATCATTCAATTGACGTAGGCTGTTAGATTTACACAGTTATCAAAGTCCGGATGACGAAATGTAAAACTCAAAGTCGATGAGAGATAGATAATTGAAGAGAACAAATTAAGATTTTTACTGCTATTTAAAATGTTATTTTTAAGAATTAAAAATTAAACATAGTAAACTTAGAAAAATAAAAAAAAAATTGATGATTGAACCGAACCGAAATCGGTTGGAATCGATCCCATTTTAGTTCCATTTTTTTTTCGCGAACCGAATCCTCTAATTCCATTTTCCACGTAACCGAAGCCACCGATTCCGACTAAAGTCAGATCTACCTACTCCCTGAGATTTCTCGTAAGTGATGATCCAAAGAGGATTGGTTTTTGCAGGTTGCTAACATAGATAGAGCAATAGGGATCTTTGTTGGGCTGATATCATATTAGTTTAGCCGATAGTGAGCTTTAACAGCCCATAACCCACCTCTCTTTAACCTAAAATCTCAACCCTTCTAATAAAATAGTGTGGCAGCTAGAAAAAAAAAAAAAGAGACTGCGGTGGCTACAAATAGGGCTAGAATACGAGTCTAAAATGGAGGAAAGGATAGAAAAATAATAGAAGAAAAGGAAAGAAGATAAGGATAATGTAAAGAGACTGTTCTCAATCATCCAAGTAGTGTTTTATCTCAGATTAGATCAAATATATATTAAATTCTTGCTGCGATTACTATGGGAGATTTTGGATATTGTGCATAGTAATCCTTATATCCCAATTATTCTCTTGTGATTATTGTTTAGGTTTTAGCCAAAAGACTCTAAGATTTATATATTCATTATTTTTACAATGGATTTTCTCTAGTTTGCCCTATGGTTTTTACCCTTTACGTTGAAGGAATTTTTACGGAAATCTTGGTATTCTATTTTATTATGATTTTCATTTAATTCTGCTACATGTTATGACATGCTAATATTTATTCATGTACAAAAGTTTCTCTTTATATCTCATCAAACATGGAGCCCGGTAGTGTTTGTCGCATGACTAGCTTGAATGGAAACAATTGGATGATATGGAAACCAAGAATGAAATATCTATTGTATGACAAGAGATATAGATACAAGGAAATTCATATCAGGTTTGATACTTATGCAAGGAGAGTTATGTCATGACAATCCAGATTGTAAATGTGTATTACTCTCTTCACCATAGAGGTAGAATATATTGCTTCTATAGAGGTTTAGAAAGAAATGTTATGGATGAAAGAATTCTTATAAGAATTGGGGCTGAAATAGGAAAACTATGTGATAAATTGTGACAACCAAAGTGTCATCCGTTTGTGTAAGAACTCAATTTTTCATTTTAAATCACAACATATAGATGTCAGATACTACTGGATTCGAAATGTACTTGAAAAGAAGCAATTGCAACTGTTAGGATCGGAGCGACACTAAGAGGGGGGGTGAATTAGTGCAGCGGATTAAAACTTGTAAGTTTGAAACCGAATTCGTAAATACGAGGAGATTTCATTTCGATAGTAACTTGAGTAGATGAAAACCGAAAACTAACAGTAGTGTAAATAACAATTTCAGGAAAGTAAGAACTCACACATTTAAGTAACACACCAATTTAAAGTGGTTCGGTCAAAATGACCTACATCCACTTGCGAAGCCTTCTTCGAAGAGGCTCCCAACTTCCACTAGCAAATCACTTTAAAGGGGAAGGATAAATACCCCTCTTATAACCTTTTACAAGTGGTTCACGCTCTTACAAATTTTCAAAGAGAAAGAGGGAGGTGAAAACTCAAGCTATTGAAAATAAAAACTTGCTAAAAGCTTTGCTAAGACTTTTATCTTAATCTCTTGCTTCTCAAAGGTTGTTTTCTCAATTGAGAATTGAGGGGTATTTATAGGCCCCAAGAGGATTCAAATTTGGGCTCCAAATTTTGAATTCTCTTGGGTTTTCGAGGCTGGCGGTGCCACCACCTGTCGGTGGCGGTGTCACCGCTTGTCAATTTCAACATTGACAGAGTTATGGTGGTGCCACCGCCGGAACTCTCGGGTTCTCGGGCGGTGCCACCGCCTGAACTCTCGAGTGCTGGGCGGTGCCACCGCCTACACTATTTCAGCTCACTGGTTGGGCTCCAAATTTGGCCCAAACTAGTCCGAACTCGGGCCCAATTGGCCCCTACTTGAGTTATAAGATTAACACCTAATCCTAACCCTAATTAACATGTTAACAATAAATTTAAAGACATTTCCTAAGCTATTACAAAGTCCGTAAGTCAAGACTTCTTCCGGCGAGCTTCCGACGAACTTCCGGCGATCTTCCGATAAACTCTCGGAAACCATTCTGCGGACTCCCGGCAAGCTCCTAGACTTCACGATTTGATCTTGGCGAGTTCCGACGAGCTTCTATGGCAAGCTACGATCTTTCTCGGCGAGCTCTGTGAACTTCCGACGTACCTTCCGGCGAGCTTCCGAAAACCCTTCGGCAAGCTCCCTACTCATTCTCGGCTAGTTCCGGTAGCATTCCCGACGAACATTCAGACTTCCGTTGGACTCTCGAACTCCAACGAATCCTTCGCGCTTGACTCCGGCAATTTGTTTGGCTTTATATCTTCATCTTTATCGTAGTTAATCCTGCACACACAAACCAAAACTCTACTCCGATCTAGACAATTATTATAATGCGGATTGACATTCTGTTGCCCGACACATCATTGGTTGGCGCTTCGTCCGGCTCTTCAGCGTATCGTCCTCTCTTGCGGCTTGTTGCCTAATCGGTGGTTGACCTCCGCAACCCCGTTATCCTTGGCGCAATTCCGCTCTCCTTGGCCCGATGCCCAATATCCGAAGTGTTCTGCCATCCAATATATTGACGTGATCTCCTCCGACGCAACGTCAATTCCTCTTGCGTCAATTTGTCTAATCCTGATCGAGTGGACCTGCATCACTCAAAATGTAGTTAAACATCTAAACACAATCAATTAGTTTCATCATCAAAATATGAGATTCAACAATCTCTCCCTTTTTGATGATGACAACTAATTGATGACTACCGGAGTTAACCTTAACTCCCCGGAGTTTAACCAAACTCCCCCTATCAATATGTCATTGATAGAACACTTAGATTATCCCAAATCCAAGCAACATTCATCACATGTTATGAAAAACATTTAAACCATCATACAAATATATATAAAATATTCAATTCAATGCATGAAGTCATCAATATACTTCTCCCCCTATGTCATCAACAAAAGGAGAAGTAGCTCTAGCTATTTTAAAAGATATTCAAGTTTTTGTAACATGAAGCTAGATTTTCATAGCAACATATAAGCACAAAAGCATAGTAAGATTCTAAAGTTCAATCATGGCAATTTAACACTTCTTCTTGCGCAAGATTGCACTTTACTTTTCTTTGCATGTTCTAACTAGCAAAAGCTTTCTCCCCTTTGTTTTTGTCAAAAAGAAGGGAAGAGTACAAGCTAGCCAGCATTTGCCTTGAGCTAGCAATCTTTCTCCCCCTATGTCATTGCCGAAAAGAAGGAGAGGAATCAATGATTTAGACTTTTACATAAATTAAGATTTTGCATCATTCAATATTTCAATCATCACATGATACATACAAGACAAAAATTGAAAGAAATCATGTTATGAAAGACATCCATTGTTAAACATGATATGATAATAGTCTCAAAATTTTCAATTTGCGATACATGTGATACATTGCGATACTAAAAAAATTAATACGATGCTTTTAAGGATATCAACCTATTTTTGATACAAAGCATGGCAAGAGCAATTATATTGCAAGTTTTCTAAGTTTTGCATTTTTTGCTTCTTTCGAGATAGCAATTTTTTGCTTCTCTATAAGCTAGCAACTTTTACGATATGCAAGTTTTACTACATACAAGCTACCAAATTTAAAGATGTGCAAGTTGGCATATTTGCTTTTCTTTGCAATGTGCATGATAGTATTTCTTTGTAATGTTTAAATTGTACATCATGCTAACTAGCAAATTAAAGATGTTCAAGAAAGCAAGCTCTTTCTTCTCTTTTGAGAAGTGTCATTTTTGCTTCCTTAGCAAAATACCAAACTAGCAAGGGACCAAGTTTTACATGAGGCAAGCAAACAATTTGGCAAGTGTTACATTTGTATCTTTTCTTTAGATGTGCAAGAAAGTAAGGTAGCTAATTTCTCTCTGAGATGACCCTTTACATCAAGATAGTAGCAACTCTTTCTCTCCCTTTGTCATTGGCAAAAAGAAAGGAAGATTCAAGTCATAAATATTAAAATAATAATTTTATCATGAATATTTCATCATTGCGTGCATCATTATTGCATGCATAATACCAAATCATCATATATATTTTCAAAACATATAAACTCATCATTATATGCATGATTCCAAATCATCATTCATATAATTTCAATCATAACTATAACTCATCATGCACAAAATGTAAAATCATCTAACATGATACAAACATTTATTTTCAAAATATTTATCACTATTTTCATGTATGATAATAAAGTATTCATGATACCGAACATTAAGTCAACAATGATTCATTTTATCAAATCTCTTCTTTTTTTAAATAACAAAAATTGTAGGTGTACAAAGAAGAGATTGTGATTAAAGAAAATCTCAAGTAGTAAATCCAAGAAGTCAAGATCATAATTCGAATACAAACTCATTCAAATTCAAATCATCAAATTCATCAAAATCTCAACATTACTTTCAAGAGATTCAAAATGGTATACGTAGATTTATCATAAAGCAAATTAATTTTCAATCATCACATAAGGCATTTAAAGAATTTTTTAAACAGAGGAGAATGATTAATTTAAGCATGCAATGTTTCAATCAAATTCAAGTCATGAATACCAATACTTTCATATTGTGAGTATCAATTCATGAATACAAAAAGATATTATTTCTGATTCTAATTTTGCAAGATCAAGATTATGATTTAGATAAAACTCATTCAAATCAAATCGTTAACTTGAAATTCATAATCAAGTCATCAAAATCAATTTCGAGATTCACAAAATCTCATGAAATCATTAATCTCGATCAGATGGGAAAAGCATTTTTTAAGTGATTCTTTTTCATCTAAGCATGCCTTAGTCATTATATGTCAAATCAAGATAAGCATGAAAGTTCAAGACGTAAAGGCAAAATCTTATAAAACAACTCATCAAGCAAGATTTTAAACATCTATTTTCAAGCCAGAGTAAGTTAAGGATTCAATTATCTAATGTCATGAATTCCAACAGGCATCTCAGATTATCAACATCACATTAAAAAGATATTTCAAAAAGACATATCGATAAGTGATTCATTTGTATCATTTCATTTTTGGAAGATTCTCCTCTTTGGTAAATAAATCTAGGAGAACAAAATGAATTAAGGGAGATATAACATGATTGAAGCATTGAACATGATTCATATTTAAAATGTGTCTCATGTCATAAGTATGAATCAAGCATTTGTGAAATCCGAAATCATCCTCAAAGTCGCATTCAATAAATTTATACATGACAAGCATAGATTTATTGAAAAGTCGATACGATAGAGGATCGTATTTCATTTTTATAAATTTCTATTCATGTGATTTGTTTCTTATAAGCGTGCCTTTATCTTTAATAAAATAAGTGTCAACATTTAAGACGGAAAGGTAAATTTCGTAAAACAAATCATCAAGCATGATTCCATGATAACATCATTTTAATATCTTGATATTCATCATCAAGTATGATTTTAAAAAGTATGTTCAAGAGAAATCATTAAGACCAAATGCATGATACACTCATTTATTTTCAAAATATTCATCATGTTTATTTTCATGAGATTCACAAGATTGGTAAAATAAATTCATTAATTTCAATAGGATAAAAAATTCATTTCCATTTCATACAATTGATTTCATGTGAGGGTATTCAAGTCTTTTGTGAAAACATGTATCATTATTTAAAATCGAAACATAAGTTTCGTGATGAAGCCGTCAAGACCAAACACATTATGATATCACATCTATCATCAAAAGACTATCAAGAAATTCATACATAGATGTACATGCAATATGTCATCTTAATATGTCATGAGAATGTCATCTTAATTCGTCATAAAAACGATTAGACAAAAAACATGTTAATCTAAAATGAGAGTTTCAAATCAACATTTACTTCAAAAACTCATGCATGACATAAAATCATCAAGATACACAGGCATGGATTAATCCTAAGCATTATCACATATCATATAATTATCATCCCTAATGTTGCATACATCATTCAACATTTCAAAACATAACATGCATGAAACCTTAGTAATATACTTTTCATGATCAAATTTTTTAATTTTTCAAAGATGCTAAAAAGAAAAACATGATTAATTTTTGAAAAATAAATTTTTATTTCTTATTCCTACTATCTAAATTAAGCACTCATGAAAAACTTCAAGTAATTTCAAAATAATTTAAAAGAGTTGAGTTACTTACCTTATAGTCGAAGCCCATCAAAGCCCAATTCACCGTTTCACCTTTGGAAGTTCTTGATTCATTCTTGGTTGCCTTCCTCTTCTTTGGCTTCTTCCTCCGTTCAAGTTCATTATTTATTTTAGATTTTTGTTTAATGAACTTATTAAGATTTAGTGTTCGAAGTTCAAGTTCATCATTGTCCTCATCACTTGAGTCATCGCTCAAGTGGTATTCATTTGTCCGGAGTTCCAAATCCTTCATATTCTTTGGAAGGTGGTGCAAGTGCTAATCTGGTTCAAAATGTTCCAAAAGTATCATTTCATAGGTCATTAATGACCCGATTAATTCTTCTAATGGAAAATCATTTAAATTTTTTATCTCTTGTATTGCGGTTATTTTAGGATCCCACCTTTTTGGAAGGGATCTTAAGATCTTGCTTACGAGATTAAAATTTGAAAAAGATTTACCAAGAACTCTTAGATTATTGACGACATCCGTGAAACGGGTGTACATGTCGCCTATAGTCTCGCTTGGTTGCATTCGAAAAAGCTCAAAATCATGCAATAAAATGTTAACTTTCGAGTCTTTGACTCTACTAGTTCCCTCGTGTGTGATTTCAAGTGTTCGTCAAATATCAAAAGTCGTTTCGCACGTAGAAATCCGATTGAACTCATTTTTGTCCAAAGCGCAAAATAAGGCATTTATAGCCTTTGCGTTTAAAGAAAAAATACTTCTTCACCAAATCCGACAATTCGTTCATCAGTTTAGAGGGAAGTTGAAAACAGTTTTCAATAATATTCCATAAATCCAAATTTATAGAAATCAAGAAAACTCTCATTCGAGTTTTCCAATAAGTGTAGTCCAATCCGTTAAACAACGATGGATGAACAACCGAAAAGCCCTCTTGAAAGCCATGAAGAGCCATTTCTCTTAGGTGTAAATACGAAATGAGAAATATCGGGCTCTGATACCAATTGTTAGGATTGGAGCGGCACTAAGAGGGGGGGGGGGGGGGGTGAATTAGTGTAGCGGATTAAAACTTATAAGTTTGAAACTGAATTCGTAAATACGAGGAGATTTCGTTTCGATAATAACTTGAGTAGATGAAAATCGAAAACTAGCAATAGTGTAAATAACAATTTCAGGAAAGTAAGAACTCACACATTCAAGGAACACACCAATTTAAAGTGGTTCGGTCAAAATGACCAACATCCACTTGCGAAGCCTTCTTCGAAGAGGCTCCTAACTTCCACTAGCAAATCACTTTGAAGGGGAAGGGCAAATACCCCTCTTATAACCTTTTACAAGTGGTTCATACTCTTACAAATTTTCAAAAAGAAAGAGGGAGGTGAACACTCAAGCTATTGAAAACAAAAACTTGCTAAAGGCTTTGCTAAGACTTTTATCTCAATCTCTTGCTTCTCAAAGGTTGTTTTCTCAATTGAGAATTGAGGGGTATTTATAGGCCCCAAAAGGATTCAAATTTGGGCTCCAAATCTTAAATTCTCTTGGGTTTCCGAGGCTGGCGGTGCCATCGCCTATCAATTTCAACATTGACAAAGTTCTAGCGGTGCCACCGCCTACACTATTTCAGCTCATTGGTTGGGCTCCAAACTTGGCTCAAACCAGTCCGAACTCGGGCCCAATTGGCCCCTACTTTAGTTATAAGATTAACACCTAATCCTAACCATAATTTATGTGCTAACTATGAATTTAAAGACATTTTCTAAGCTATTATAAAGTCCGCAAGTCAAGACTTCTTCCGGCGAACTTCTACACATACAAACCAAAACTCTACTCCGATCTAAACAATTATTATAATGCGAATTGACATTCTGTTGCCCGACACATCATTGGTTGGCGCTTCGTCCGATTTTTCAGCGCATCGTCCTCTCTTGTAGCTTGTTGCCCAATCGGCAGTTAACCTCCGCAACCCTGATATCCTTGGAGCAATTCCGCTCTCCTTAGCCCAATGCCCGATGTCCGAAGCGTTCTGCCGTCCAATATCCTAATGTGATCTCCTCTAGCGCAACGTCAATTCCTCATGCGTCAACTGTCTAATCCTGATCGAGTAGATCTACATCACTCAAAATGCAATTAAACATCTAAATACAATCAATTAGTTTCATCATCAAAATCCGAGATTCAACAGCAACTTCAGAAAATTCATACAGATGGTAATGGAGCAACCATATTGAGAAAGACCTTACCAAAAGAAAGGCAGGAGATGTGCCGACAATTAGTCTACACAGTTTCACATTGAGGAGTCATGAGACAGCCTCCCTTATAGGCTGAAGGGGGAGGCTGTTGGGCTAACAACCCATGAGTTTAACCCATAGTGGGTTTTAATAGCTCATGGCCTACCTCTCTTTAACCTAAAAACCCTAACCATTTTAACAAAAGAGTGAGGCGGCTAGAAAAAAAAAAAAAAAAGAGATGCGAATAGGGCTAGAATACTGCAGCTACGTGATTCTAAAAGGGATGAGAAAATGACAGAAAAACAAGAGAAGGAAAGGGAAGAAAACTGTTCTTAATCATTCAAGCAGTGTTTTCATCTCAGGTTAGATCAAATCTAGATTCTTGTTGTGATTAATTAGGAGATTTTGGATATTGTGCACAGTAATTCACGTATCCTAGTTATTCTCTTGTGATTATTGTTTCGGTTTTGGGCAAGAGACTCTGAGATTTGTATATTCATTATTCTTATAATGGATTTTCTCTGGTTTGCCTTGGGTTTTTACATTTTATGTTGGAGGGATTTTTTACGTAAATCTTGATGTTCTATTTAATTATGATTTAATTTTATTCCGCTATGTGTTATGATCCGGTAATATTTGTTTGTATACAAAAAATTCTCTTTATATCCTATCAATATTAATTATACCTTAATATCATTTTTGTAATTGTCGAAGAACAGGAACCAAAAGGGAGGAGCACAAGTTGTCTTGGGCTACGAGGGATGGAAAGCATGAGCTTGATAAGTTGGCTGCCATTGCCCAAATGGTTATTTTAGCATGCTGAGATTACTGTATGAAGTTTAAGATCTCTGAGATTGGTCAAGACAGAGAAGGCTGACACTGGTTTACAAAAACGATGTTATGATCATTAATACAGGAAATTAGGTGTTCTCCAATCAGGAAAGAAGACTATGTTAAGATTAGTATGATGATAAAAGCAGGACACTTATTCTTGATTTAAGTAGCTGAATTGTAGTACATGAGCTGATGATCGAACAGAGTTATGTAATGGCGTCCAATCCGATGTCTCTTATATGAACTCGGCTGTTCATTTAGCATATCAGACATGTTCTTATGTGATCTAATTAAAGTAGCCTTCTTCACTTGACAAGCTCCTCTTGTTTTCCAGCTTCTTCCAGCTCCCGCAGCCCTCCAACCTTTTGCTCAATTTCTTCGATCAACTCCTCCCTCCATAGCTCTGCTCTTGCAGCTTCTTCGATGTCTTCTTGCTGCTCGATCGCATTTTGAAATCTATCAATATATCATGAAATCGTGTAGAATGCTGGAGGAGCTCAAAGACTCCCGCACTCAACACTGGCCTGGGTGCTTTGTGGACAGACACGTGAGGATTCTTTGTCTGATCTAAGCTCGCAGGCATTTCAGTGTGATTGTGGATCTGATGGATTCGAGAAGGTAAATTACCTTTTCATAGACCCAGTGCACAGTTCCATCTCCTCCATCTTTGCGATACTCCTCTCCGTCGTAGAAAGGATCCTACAACCATGTGCTTGATCGTCAATAATAATAGCTGCAGGAAACGAAGAGGCAATCTGCAGTCTTACTTTCGTGGATCCAAAGAAACAGCATCCCCAGCAGGTGAACATGATGTACATAGTGTCTGCACAAACAACTCACAACATGGAGAAGAACACATGAGCCTGAGAGGGAAGGAGATGATTCTTAATCTGTTTCCACTTACAAACGTTCTTCATAGCTTCATCGCTGAGATGCCAAATTGACTTGTGCACCACAAAGTCCCTCTGATTCGCCACATGCTCTATCATCACGGCCATCAGAGGCCAATCTGGGAGAGCATTCGACTTCCACGAAGAGCTCCTTCCCTGCTTCTTCCCCTCATTACACTGCAAAACCCGTCTTCATCTCTCGAGAATCCTCAGAAACGCTACTACTGAGCATGGAAAGGTGAAGCCTACCTGCGACAAGCCAGTGGTCCACCTGGAGGCCGGAAAACTTCTCAACTGCAACAACAGAGCAACCGAGAAGTAATGCACTGCTTCAAAGCACAGATTCCAAAGAAGGCGAGAAAGCAAATTTGGTGAATGATCAGATGTTTATCTACTGCTTTTGGGAGCAAGCACAGGTTCCCGGTGGTTGAATGAAGAGCAGGCCTGCGGACATGTGGCTTCGGTGCCGAGAAACCCATGGCTGCCTCCATCACTGCTCTTGGATGCAGGCTTCAGGCAAGGCGGATTTGGCCTGGAAGTCTTGTATATGGTGCTGAGAGTAGATAAGATAAGGGACCTTTTGCTTCGAATTCCTTTCCACATAAAATATAGTGGGTTGAGTAAGTCCAAATAAAATATAAACGGCAGTCATTCTCGAGGGATTATGTTTTACGAGGAGTTCATTGTACGCTCAAGATCACGTGTATGAGATCATGATCTTTATTATTGGTAGAATCATAATAATATATTATTAAATTTTTATAATTTATAATTATTGTAAAAGCTTAGTAATAGCATCTATAAGTTGATCGATGATGAGTCTTAAATCATGATAACAAAGTAAAAATCGATAATCATATTTTTTTTTCAAGAGTAAAATATAGGATTAACGTATAGATATGTTATCTTGATATTATCACTATATATAAATAATTTGTATTGAATCGTCGTAAAAGTAAATGTTTGATATTTAGACTCTGTAACTTGTTTTTGTTTTACGATGAATGTTTGTTTCTATCATTAATTTGACCATTCATTCACTTCACACCATTCAAAAGCTTGTTTTGGATGAATGTTCCCAATCTTATAAATCTGTGACAGAGAAGACCGGATTATGCTAATTGGATTATCAAGAGCCTTGATCAGTGACAAGCCATGAGTTCATTTTCACCATTGTCTCCTTTCTCTTTTCTTTCTTTACCATCTGCTGGTGTTGTGTGAATGCCTAATGATCCACAAAGGGCCAACGAGAGTAGTACATTATCCAAGAATCTAATTTCTTGGAAAGAGTCATGAATCTTTGGCCCTTACAGTCCCTTTCGAAGGTGACTAAGGACACTATGAGCAATGTACTACTCTTTGACTCTTCCTTTGATCCTTTTGGGCAATCTTTATCCTGCTTTTACCATCAGAATTAAAACCATCTTTCCATTATATTGAACTTGAATCCAAAAGTCAACAGGTCAAGCACCATCTGCTACCTTCATTGTGGAGATACATTGCAGTCAGAAAGCATTCTTTCACCTCAGTGGCAAGTGGAGTACTGCTTTTTCTAGAGCTCTTTCACTCCCTGGCGGCCTTTTCTAGTTCAAAGAATCCATTAAAAGCAGGCCCTCGACATCACTGTTTATGGAGTGTTAAATGACATCATATTGCTTAGCAATAGAAAGGAAAAACTGATGTCAGGAACAAACCTCCCTCTTGTTTAGTGCTACATTTATTCTCTCTACAATGACTGCTGCATTGATGAAGGCTGTGAGATAAGTTTGATGGTGAAAGAGCTCTCGAGGAGGAGATTTTGATCGACGATGGAGAGACTTTCGAGTACTGATCCGAGTTGTGGGTGTGGATGCGGTACACAAGCAGGTCGCCCTGGTAGAGAAGAAGCTAATAACTCGAATCCATAAATGTATTAGGTGAAGGAGTCAGTCACGTTGCCAAGGTTGGACACCACCATGTTCCTGTTCCACTACCAACGCATCTCAAAGGGGACCATCGATTCCTCTTGTTCACCATCACACGACCGTCTGACTACAGATCCCACGTCTGTGCTCGGATCGGACCGGTAAACATGGAGGAGCATTAACTAAGAAGCTGTAGACCATATTGTCATGGTGAAAACCTCCAAGGAAACCTCGTCTCCTCATCAGATTGATGATAGCAGCAGCTTCTGGATGAGGAATGGCAGATCTTAGACAAGTAGATCCTCATCCCAAGCATAAATCCTCTGTGACTCCAGCAGGTGCCAGTTTTCGATTCGTCCGACCTCAATCCGCTTGGATGGATTCGGAAGACGCTCACCCTCTCGACTTGATCAGATAAGGAGAGACTATGTGTAATAAATTGGAATAGTCGTACATGAAGTATGGATGTAAGATTTACTGTTCATCCCGATGAATCTTCGAACGGAGACGCTATCTATCAATGGTTTTCTTACACTATTTTTTGTCGTATGCATTACATTAATGCAATAGGTGCGATAAATATCATGATGTGTCCACAGACACACACCTTTACACAGTAGTTTTGTCTGCAATTTATGTATGAAGACCTTGCTTTGGTGCGCCCATTTATGCTTCACCATTCCCACTCCCTCTGTCACTGGCATTCGAGTTCCACCATAAAGACTCCACTTCTTGGCCTTGCTGCAGGTGAAGATCTGAGTGAGATGGGTCGATCACCTTGCTGTGAGAAGATTGGGCTGAAGAAAGGACCTTGGACTCCCGAGGAAGACCAGAAGCTGCTCGCCTACATTGAGAAGCACGGGCACGGGAGCTGGAGAGCGCTGCCCGCCAAAGCCGGTGAGCCACCTGAGCTATCTATCTATCTATCTATCTATCGATCTATCTATCGTCGTCGCGAATGCGTAGAAGAAGATGGTAGGAGAGAATCGTGATCCTTCTTCTCCCCGGTAATTGCAGGACTGCAGAGGTGTGGGAAGAGTTGCAGGTTGAGGTGGACCAATTACCTTCGGCCGGACATCAAGAGGGGGGAATTCAGCCTCCAGGAGGAGCAGACCATCATCCAACTCCATGCTCTCCTTGGTAACAGGTGACTGCAAAATGTTGCTCACATCTTGCCAGGCATATATTTTTAATCGGTAATTTATAATTTTTTACAGATCGATATCAAGTCTGTCTTTAGAATCAATTTCAAAATTCAGCTTCCATGTTTTTGGTACTCAATTATTTCCAACATAATAATCCAAAAGCTGCATTGTTTGCTAAGTTTGAAATGATTCTTTGCACTGCATGCCAGAAGCCAGTGAAGGTCTCTGTTGTAATGATCACTTGTTCTTTCTGCAATGCAATTCTGGAGGTAGGCCTTTGTCACTGAAAAATCCATATAAGCAAGCTTTTCTAATCATCCATTACCTTCTCGTAATTCGGCTATTCTCTGCTTCAAATCCTTCAAAATTCACCAACAAAAAGTTAAGCGTATTGCTTAATAATTACTGTGGAACTCGATGAGAAGGAACGAACGACAAAAAACAGAGCATGTTCTAGATGAGATTTTTGCGTTGATCTAAGTCTATTAGTTCAACAGCTGTTGTGATGATGCTGGTTGACGAGAGTCCTATTTCCTCTCTTTCAGGTGGTCCGCAATTGCCACCCATCTACCCAAGAGAACAGACAATGAGATCAAGAACTACTGGAACACCCATCTGAAGAAGCGACTGGCCAAGATGGGAATTGATCCCTGCACCCACAAGGCCAAGATCGACACGCTGAGCTCCGCCAACGGCCACCCCAAGAAGGTTGCCAACCTCAGCCACATGGCTCAGTGGGAGAGCGCACGCCTCGAAGCCGAGGCCCGCCTCGCGAGGGAGTCGAAGCTCCGTGCAGCATCCAATTCCACAATCCTACCGCAGCAGCAGCAGATGGGAACCTCTTCTTCCTCGTCCTCCACGACCCCTCTGCCGCCAGCTCCTGTCAACCCATGGCTGGAAGCCTGGTCCGCGAAGCCGGCTACTCAGGGCGAAAGGATCGACCTGGAGTCGCCCACCTCCACGTTGAGCTTGGCGGAGAACTGGCTGCCGATCATGGCGTCAGGCACTGAGCTGGTGGACGGCAATGCACCGGCCGAGGCAGCGGCGACCCATCAAGAAGGTGAGAATCTGGAGCCAGAAGACGCGGGGTGGAAATGCGTAGCGAAGGATAGGGTGGACTGCTTCACAGGTTTCTCCATGGAGGCCTTCGGCAGCGAGGCGCCATGGCTTTCGGAACCATACACTTTGCAAGCAGGGTATTCATGGGGCCAATTAGGAGCAGGTTTCACTGCAATGCTGCTGGGTGACTCCGGGGGCCAGAATACTTCCGACTCCTGCGTCCAAGAGGAAGAGGAGGAGGCGACCGGACTAGTGGAGCGAGAGGGGAACACGACCTACTGGAACACCATTCTCAACTCGGTCAACTCTTCGGCCTCCTCCAACTCTCCCCCGGTATTCTACCACTGAAATCTAAGTACTTGCCGGGAATTCTTTAACGTACAAGACCTCTCTCTGACATCGAATGATAGTATTCATCCACCGCAATGTTAATGGCACTACTCCGCATCCAAGAAATAAAGAACGAAAGTAGGTGATGTGCTTGTAGTTTGTAGTTCCTGGTTGTGATCGCGAATTGTAATGCTTGAACGAGAGAGAGAGAGAGAGAGAGAGAGAGAGATGCAACAGTGCTTGCAGCTAATATTTGTTGTGGATGTTCATCGAGAGCTAGTCTTATAGTTTATATAGCGTTCGTTTTCCATCATTGAGGAGGTTTTCAGGATCAAAGCAGATGTCTAAGCTGTCTTTGGAGTCTCACGAACTCCTGTCCTCCACAAATGGCGGAGGTACGACACCTGTGACCAGCAACCCATGTTCTTCCATCCAGTCTTCACGCCCAAAAACAAGTCATATGTGGATTGAATTGTGGCAGTGAAACAGAGTACTTCACCCTTATGGAGTCAAGAGTCCAACGCCTTAGTCGCATGAACAGACAAAACCCACATGCTCGTAACTCCATGTTCTCCCAGAAGAGTAAGAAGCGAAAGAAATGTCTGCAGTAAACTTCTCCAGTTTTACGTCAACTACACAATGGTCAGAAGGAAAAATCCAAAGAAGATCACATTCATCTAACATCAACACAACGAACATGGTAACATACATGAGGCTTGCTAGAACTTTCTTCTTTCTTTGGATAAAAGAACATTCATGGTTTACATCTACATCTACATCTACTCATGCAGATCTGAGCTTCTCCATAGTGGTATGTTCTCAGGTAAATGAGTGTTACCACAATATATATAAAGCCGTCCTGAAAGCACGCACATCGACTGCTCTCCTGCCTTTAAATCATGCAAGTTATAGTCATAAAGAGGTGGTCCATCGAAGGCCCTACAGTTCATGTACACGCAAGTAGTCATCTTCTTTCTCGTCCTCATATTGGAGTCAAACCAGACCAACCGACTAAGATAAAGATGCGAAGTGAAAGCACATCCCACAACCTACAGCGCTGATAGGAAAGGAGCATGTGATCAGCTCCATGGAGATTGGTATATGTCCCCATCGCCTCATTTAAGACTGTGTTACTGTTGCTTCCCCTCGCCCAAGGCTTCTTCTCACACCTACTGGAAGACGACTAAGCCACAGTCGGGAGTCTTCCTGTGGAATAAGAAGTAATCACAAGTGACCTTACCAAAACCGAGATGCTGAATTAAGCCCTCTTACCCTACCAAAGCGAAGCTTAAGCATAAACATCCCAAGAAAAGGGATGAAGGTGAAGTGTCATCCTGGTGTAACGCAATTAATACCACATGAGGTAGATGAGTGGAAGATGCACAGACATGTAGATAACAAAAAGAACAAAATATGTTCCCAAGCTTAGAAGTGCATGCCTAAGAGATGTGCTCGAAGCTAGTTGAAACCTTGGAGAAACAGTGACAATGTTAATGCAAGATTATGTTTATCTATGATCTCTATGTAACATGAGGCATAATGACTAAGCCTCAGGAAACTCCACCTCATAGGCAAAAGAATTTTACAGTGGAGAATGATATGATAGAGGAAAGAAGAATTCGAAGAAGAAACAGAGATGTACAAAGCTTAGTTAAGAAATGTATAATAATAACAATACTAGAAATGAAATTATGCATTAAAAAATAAATGTAATTATTTTTTTCTTTTTATTTTTTAACATAAATATTCAATCCACTAATAACATCATAATTCATCTATTTATATTTAAAAAATAAATGTAATTAATAAGAATACAAGAGAATTTAAATCATATCTCATATAATCTTACCCTCATCTCATTGCATATCCTTGATATAATATATTCTGATTTTTTTATATATATATAATTATTTTTTCTTTTATTTCATTTCTAATATAAATATCCAGTTCACTAAGAACATCAGGATTCATCCATTTATAACTCAAAATATAATTCTAATTAATTAGAATACAAGAAAATTTAAAACCATATATGATATAATTTTTTTCGACTGATCTGAATCTATCTGATGTTAAACTGAATCATTCATAATTTTCTTCTCATTTTTTACATATCTTTTCTTTTTCTCTTCATCTCTTCTTCCTTTTTTTTACCTCTTCTCTTTCTTTTGGTCACGATCCTTTATTTCTTCCCCCTTTCTTTTGTTCTTGTCTTTCCTTTCCCTCCCCCTTCCTTCCCTTCTCTTCTTCTTCGTTCTTCCCTCTTCCTTTCTTTGTTTTTTTCCTTCTCCTCTCCCTCTTCTCTTCTTCTCTGTTCTTATCCCAAGCCCTCCTCACTTGGAGAGGTGGTTCTGAGGGGGCGGTGGGAAAGCGGTGTCTGCGCCCTTTTTTTATATTTTAGTCCATGTCATTTATCTATTTACAATCTAGGTCCTTTGCTAAAATTACTAATATTAAAAAAATATTCAAAGAATATTTTATCTCTGTAAGGAAAAAATATTATTGATGTTTTAATCAACTTGATTCAAGTTCAAATACGTAAGGAAGTCCGAGGATCTCTAACGTGATAACATCGAATTCCTCTAACGATCAAATTAATAATATGAGATATGAAAATATAAATATCAATAATTCGAGAAAATTCTTCTTTTATACCTTATTGTAAAGAGCTCCAAGGAAGTTTTGTAACTATCTTTAACTGCACACAAAGATTTGTCGTACATTCGAATTTGAACTAGTTAATCCAAAGGATGGATCCTATGTCACAAGAGTATCACCCCCACCGACGATGACGACGCTCAGCCTTCTAACACTTTCACCCATACATTCTTCCTGCTGAGGTTTGCAACTAGAGAGAATGTCCTTCTCTGTAAGTTGGGAGTGCAGAAATATCACTACTAATGACTCACTTGTGACAGTAGGAGACCCAATTTGGGATGTGGAATTGGATCTATGTAGAATTGGGCAGTATCCTAACACCATAGCAAATATTGTTCCTTTCCCACAGGCTCCTAATGCTAATGTCCAGTTGAAGTAGATTTATTTGATAGACCTATGAAGCAAAGCCATTCTTTCCATATCACTTTACACGGCTAAAGCACGCAGTCTAATGGATGATGAAAGGAACCTAACCACTCTTACTGCACTGCATGTGAATGGTCACGCATCAAAGCAGGCCAGAGAGGAAGAATAAGATGCAGCAATGGAGTTCTTTCCCCGGCTGGTGTGTGATACAACTTCAGTCCCAGGAAAAGCAGAGGATGCAGAGCAAACTGTTCTTCTTCCCTGAGTCGTAAAGCTTCTTTCACGCTACTGTAGTGTCTCTGTTGACAAAAGGTTCTTTGGCATTAGGAAGATGTAGAGCTTGACTTCTAGTTTGGGAGTTTGTGCCCTGGTACAGGAATCTTCTCACTGTGGTGGTGAACCAGTGAGTGAAGTCGATGTTAAATGCTACCGTCGACAGTGTGATCGTGTCTCAAGTGGGTTTTCTTACAGTACGTGTGTGTCTCACAGACATAAACATGACTCTGTTGACAACAGGGTGAATTGGCATCATCATCCTTTACCTGTCCCTGATTTGAGCTGTAGTGCTGCGCTCAGCCAGCGTTTTATCGAAGAAGATAAACATGCGTGAGCCTACATGCACCAAAGCTTGCCGGCAAGTCATGCATAGCTGCAAACATGTGACAGGCACCGAACCAACAATTGAAGAAGATACGATAAACATGCGTGAGCCTACATGCACCAAAGCTTGCCGACAAGTCATGTTTGGGTGCACAATGTGTCCTCATCTTACTTGCACATCTGCTGTTGCACAACAGCAGATTGCATGGAGGTGTTTTTTCCGGCAATGCAATCTTTGATGTTGGTTCTCTTTTCTCTCTTCTTGCATTGTTTATAGCTCTGTTTCTTGTGCTCTTCTTTCACGTAGATTCATAGCGTAGCTTAAGTTGTTATAGATTACCTGCTTTACTGGGCAAACTTGTGCAACCCAGGAATATTCCCATGTGCATCTTCTTCCTGTTTTCCTCTGTCAAACTGTTCTGTTCATGATGAGGCAGCACCGAATCTAAGAGAAATATCCTAATGTTGATTGATTTAACCTCATAAAACTTGAAGCAGAATATGCTTGCCGCTTTCATGTGATCAATTGAATTGTTTGCTTGCTTCACGAGAACACCACATTCTGAACCCATTGCTTTCTTGTGGCCACCAACCGGAGAAAGGGAGTCTATATAACTAGCCGAGCGAGGATTTTCCCATGACCTGTTCATCTCACGTAGAGATGGTGAATTGGTTATAGTTATAGCGATCTATGATCGAAGAATGAGAAAATACCCAGATAACGGAGATCCATGCGTCACCAGATGGAACCTCGGCCGAGTGACACTGTTTGCACACCGGATACTTCATGTTCACGGCAATGGCCGACATGCCGAACAGCCATCGAGCGTTGAATGTAAGGCAGGAATGGCCCATTTCTCACATATGAGAGGGATACGAGTGGAAAGGGCGCTCTAATGAGCTGTGAATCGAAACAATTTCTACCTATCGATCCCTGTTCTTTTGATATGAAGTATAGCCAACAGGTCAAGAGAAGACGAGTACACACGCATCGCCGATGCTGTGACGTTACTTTCTGAGGTTGGCAATTTGTCACTACAATCCAAGCGGAAGCCATGCACGCGAGGCGTCGCCATGGAAGAACTCAACAACATGATGCCTTCCCGGGTCTCCTCAAAGGGGAGAGACCGATGGAAGCAGCCAAACTTGGTCCCCGATCGTGATGGGACGCGAGAGGTGGAAGCAAGGAGGGTGGAGAACCAGGCCAAAGGTGGTGGGGCTGAGAGATGGCCAACTGGGTCACCTTATGGAATCGGCTCCGTTACGTCTTCCACTGCTGTTGCTCTCGTCGATAGATCCTTCTCCAACTTTGCTTCTTCATTCATTTCGTCCCTCGACGTCAAGAACGCCTATAAATTGCCTGGTAATCAGCAGCACCTAGCACACTCCAGATAGAAAGCACAAGTGCAATCAGGGAAGAAAGAGCGTGTCATGGATTCCTTTCCGGTTATCGACATGGAGAAGCTTTTGGGAAGGGAGAGAGGAGCAGCCATGGAGATCCTCCGAGATGCTTGCGAGAAATGGGGCTTCTTTGAGGTGCTGAAGCATACATAACTGGTTTTGCTTCTTTGAACTATATATATTGCTAAAAATGTACTATTTGCGCATGCAATCTGTGTGTAGATTTTAAACCATGGCATCTCACATGACCTCATGGATGAAGTGGAGAAGGTGAACAAAGAACAGTACAACAAATGCAGGGAGCAAAAGTTCAACGAGTTCGCCAACAAAGCACTGGAAAACGCCGACTCAGAAATCGACCACCTCGACTGGGAAAGCACCTTTTTCCTGCGTCATCTCCCCGTCTCCAACATTTCTGAGATCCCCGATCTTGATGACCAGTATAGGTTGCACGATCTGATCATGATGTCATCTTCTAGCCTTGTCTTTTCACCTTGCTCATCGTTTCGTTTCTTGGGACGATGACTGCGTGCAGGAAGGCGATGAAGGAATTTGCTGCAGCGATAGAGAAGCTGGCAGAGCGGCTGCTCGACTTGCTGGGTGAGAACCTGGAGCTGGAGAAGGGGTACCTGAAGAAAGCCTTCTCTAATGGATCCAAGGGGCCAACCTTTGGGACCAAGGTCAGCAGCTACCCACCATGCCCACGCCCGGACCTGGTGAAGGGCCTGAGGGCGCACACCGACGCCGGAGGCATCATCTTGCTCTTCCAGGACGACCAGGTCAGCGGCCTGCAGTTCCTCAAGGACGGCGAGTGGCTGGACGTGCCCCCCATGCGCCATGCCATCGTCGTCAACCTCGGCGACCAGCTCGAGGTTTGGGTCCTCTTTGCTCTCGTTTCCGCTGCCCGTCGTCTGTGATGTTGAATGCAACGAGGTCTGCAGGTAATCACCAATGGCAAGTACAAGAGCGTGGTGCACCGCGTGGTGGCTCAGACTGATGGCAACAGGATGTCGATTGCCTCCTTCTACAACCCCGGGAGCGACGCTGTGATCTTCCCGGCCCCCGCTCTTGTGGAGAAGGAAGCGGAGGAGAAGAAGGAGGTCTATCCGAGGTTCGTGTTCGAGGATTACATGAAGCTCTACGTCGGGCATAAGTTCCAGGCCAAGGAGCCAAGATTCGAAGCCATGAAAGCCATGGAAGCAGTTGCCACCCACCCAATCGCTACCTCTTAAGTGACAGCCCCCAAGTTAGTGCATGTCGCTGTACTTCGCGTTAGGAAGCTGTCGTCTATGTCTATGTAACCCGATGGAAGCGTGGTATGTACGTGTTTGAGCCTTTTCTAATGAAGCAAGTCATATAATATATATATATATATATATATATATATAAATAATTACTCTTCAAAATTTTCTTGAATTTTCTCTTTTGTTAATCTTTTTATCCCAATATTTGATAGGAATCCAAAGATTAAGAAAAAAGAGTATGCTAATTAATTAGGGATCATATATACTGTTTTAATCAAGAAAATTTCCAGATTTCTGGATTAGAGGCCAACCTTAAGGGGATTAGTACTAAACCGCCCATCTTTACCTATCTAAACACAGCCTGCCGGAGGAGTCGAAGAACTACAAAACCCTAAACCTTGACTACTACTCCTCTTCCTTCCAGAATCATGGATTCTTCTCCTCCCTCGCATGCCAGATCCGATCAAGATTCGCTACCGACCGCCTCCGCAGCTCCGGACCAGACGATCGCGGACGGGGGAACAACGGTGGCGGCGGACGACGGAGGAGAGGAGAAGAAGGGAGAAGCGAATGGAGGAAGCGAAGTAGAGGAGGAGGAGGAGGAGGAGGAGGGGGAGTGCGGTTTCTGCCTCTTCATGAAGCGCGGCGGGTGCAAGGACGCCTTTGTCGCGTGGGAGAAGTGTATGCAGGCGGCCGAGAAGCGCGACGAGGACATCGTCGACAAATGCTCCGAGGCCGCGGCCCTCCTCAAGAGGTGCATGGACACCCACCCCGACTATTATGAGCCCATCCTCCGAGCCGAGCAAGCTCTGGCCGACGCTGCTGCTGCCGCGGCCGCCAGTGATCGTGACTCGGAGGATGAGAAGAAGAAAGGGAAGCATTCGTGAATCCCTATGCCTCTTCTTATTCTTTTTTACCTGATGTCTTGGGTTTCCCCACGTCTTCTGGTTTGACATTGGATTCGTGGATGGATGGATCGATGAGTTCCTTTTAACATAGCTCTTCTTTTAGTTATCGAATCGTGAAATTAATCCACTTTGGTAGGCGCCATGTTTGGGGAACCTAAAGCGATACATTCTTCCTTTGTAGAACTAGAAAATTTTGAAATCATGCACAAATTTTGGTTCTTGTTTGAGTTATGTCTTCCGGTTCGCATAGCTATGATCTACCCTTTTAGTGATTAATTGATTACATGATGCAAACCCTTAGGACATGATATCTGCAATTATATTATAGATTGTGAATCTTTATCTGAAATATTACCATGGTATGGTAAATCGAACAATTTGTTGGAATTGTAGTGAGTTCACAAACATTTTCTCTTATACACAGCATAATATCACAAAAATGATTGAAAGGAAGCAAATGCTTAGAACCCAAAATTTATGTCTTATAAGAGCTATCTCTGCCTTTGGGCGTCGAGAGAGATTGTCAGGGTTGAAAGTTTCTAATGACTTTTATATTTAGTGTTTTGTGCCACTAATTTGTCAGAATTAAATGAGATTTGTTGATGGTGAGATTAGATGCCAGCATTATTTGAAGTAAACTGCATCTTATACTCTGCAACCATGAAAATTATCGCTGTATCAAACTTGTTTTCCTTGTAGTTCATTAATGTTCTTTTTGAAACTATTCCTGCTATATGATCAGCAATATGATCTAGTCAGTTTCTAAGTGATTTTTCTAAGTTTTACATAGAATCTGTTGAACTCGTATGTTATTGATGGCTATTTCATCTGTTCAATTTCTTCTAATTTACTGATGGCCATTTCTTATCTCATTAAGAAGTTTCAAAATGGAATTTCTGTTAACTTTTAGCACATTAGATGAATGATATCCACAATTCTGGGATAATTTTCTATATAGTTCATCGTTTTTCTAATTGGTGCTGGAGATTCTCGAGAAAATTTATAAAATAGAATTCAACAGTGTGCGTGTTGTATCAAACTTTAGGAGTAATGATTCCTTTGTGGAATCTAATCTTAGCTAATCCACCATGAACCTCTGCCTCTCTGATGCGACACTTCTACTGTGTGTTGGTGTCATTCTTTTCATGTTCTAATTGAACCGATCACATTGTCTTGCCTGCTTTAATACAGGAATTGATAAAAAATGCTTGTTCATGTTACCTATTTCTACCTCGTCTCGATCAGGAAGGATATTAGGTTGATAAGAGTGTAGAAGAGCCAAATACGAATAAATGTTTAATCTTTAAGAGTCTCTCAACTTGTGGATAATTGTTGAATCACACGATACTGTATTCCCTTATGTATTACTAAAACAGAGTATGCCTAACTCACAATATTTAGGTTACCATTCCTAGCGATTCATTTGAAGTTGCATTCTTCTTTATGTGCATGTGCTAAAAACATGAACACTAAGGATTTTGTTGGGATCACATATGTGACAACCAACAAATTGGATTCGAGACCCCCAAGTCTCACCTTTGCCATATGCGATGATGTCTGAATAAAACTCACACTATAGTTATCTTTAACAGAATATCTGATCAGATCATGATGTTCCGATTAGTAATGTTGATGAGTGTTATTGGCAGATTTTTATTTGCTTTTATACCTGATGTTCAATGTCAAATATGCAATTCACTCGTCTAAACAGGTAGAAACTTTGGGAGAACATGTTCTGTAGGCAACCAGCTAGTGAATGCGAGGCTGATGGCAAAAGTCTTACTCGGTACATGTATTCTTATTTTTCTCATCTCCATCAAACGCAATTGTCATGGTTCATATTTTATTAACTTTGTTAGTGTCCTATATTTTTTTTAGCCAAATAGAAGCTCAAACTTGCTAAGCTTCCATGTTTCCGATGCAAATGAATGTAAGCATGCCTCATATCTTTTTGGTGATCACTCCAAATAATAATTTGCCAAGTTTACATGATAAACAGTCAAGTCAGTTCGGTTTCAATTCTAACCAAGTTTAATTTTGATTCGAATTGAACCGTGATCCGGGCTAGCTACGAGAAGGCATGGCTTCAAGAAGTATTGCCTTTTCCTTTTATGTTCTTGAAGCAAACAAAAGGGGCAGCAGCTCAAGCATCCGTTTTAGCTCTTATTCAAGTACATTGAATCGAGAAAGTAAGGAACACTACATCAAACTTAAGCTTCTTCATCTTGTACTAATGGTTTGGAGTTTCCTCAGTGTATCAACACTTCACTTCACAGTGGGCGTCGTTGCAAAGGACCCAGACCTGATCTTTCTCCTTGAGCTCTGGATAAACTCTGCGGCCTTGTTGTTGATGGTCTTCGTCCTCGTCACCGCTGCAGTCGGTGGCGCTGGCTGCGGTTCAGCCACTGCTGCCGGTGGTGCTGGCATGGGCACTGCTTTCTCTGGAGCTCTTGGCACTGTTGTACTCCCAGGTTTGT
Source organism: Musa acuminata AAA Group (assembly GCF_036884655.1). Taxonomy (NCBI): domain Eukaryota; kingdom Viridiplantae; phylum Streptophyta; class Magnoliopsida; order Zingiberales; family Musaceae; genus Musa; species Musa acuminata. Next base: position 34,608,777 of record NC_088355.1, read on the forward strand.
AGGTAGTGGCAAGGGGAGGAGGTGGAACTGGAAGAGGTATAGGCTTATCTGTCGTTGGAGGTGGTGGGTCAACCTTCTGAAGCTGTTCTTTCGCCGTTGCTGCTCGCACAGGCTTTGCTGACGGAGGCAGGGTGATGGCATCGGGTTCTGGTAGTTTAGCTGGTTTTGGCTTCGTTGCAGTAGCAGGACTGTGATCGGTCTTGTGGCCGTTCATGCCGAAGTCGGAGTGGTCAGCGGTGGCGGGTTGCTTGTGGAAAGTTAGGCGACGGATGGGCCGAAATGCTGCGTTGAAGCAGAGGGCATTGAAGAGCCTTTCGCACACGCCCAACGGCTTGGAGTCTGCTGCATCCTTTGCCATTGGAGAGTTGGTATGCCGAAGACTGGAGGTTTTGGGTGAGCGAGCGAGTTTTAATAAGCCCTTGATGACCCTTTTGAGAGAGAGAGAGAGAGAGAGAGAGAATATAGTAATGCATGGTGTGCCGGTGAGGTATATGCTGGAAGAGAGAGAGAGAGAGAGGGATGGCGTAGAAACGAAGTGGGAACGAAAGCGTATCGCTTTGCTTTCTTTTGTGAGATGCCAAGAAATTTTTGCTCTGTTTCCTGCGATGGAATCGTGTTCTGTTGCCTCATCGACTTTTTTAGGGGGAGAGTTCACATTATTTAGATGAAAGCAAAAAAAGCCAATGAAAGAGAGAAGATAAATTATAGTAACCAAAAGTGGACCACAACATGAGGCCCTGCTGGTATTTGACAAACAATAATGGAAACTCAACTGAGCAAACACAAGCAAGCACACCACCAAGTCAAGAACAAAGATTATACTCGATTTGAGTTCACTCCTAGAAAGATTGTCTTCTTGTTCTATGTTTTTTATATGCCTGTGATTAGGAAGAATCTTTGTACATATCAGCAAATTTTACAACAATTGTAATTTTACAACGATTAAGAAGAAGCTTATCAAATTTCGGAGTGTTACTTAAACAAGTGCCACAATATGATAACAAATTCTGAATATCACAACTACAGTCGTAAAGTCGCAACATATAAAATTCTTAATACTGTATGAGTGTAGCCATGCTCAAGCGACTTCTCCATGTTCTTCATAGATAACTCGGGTACATTCGCCTTCTTCCTCATTCTGTTCCGAAAATCTTAATGCGCTTTCACATGTATATCATTATAATACAATCGAACACTTTTTGAATGCATAAATTCTAACAACTGTAAATTTGAGAATCTGTACCATGAAGAACATAATCAGGCTATGACATTCCCCAAAGAGGAATCTCACAATTTACAAAGAGAAGCAAACCACCGACTTACTTGTAAAATCAATCACATCTAACAATCACATGTCTGACAATATCGGAGATAGGATGTGATTCCTTCCTTAAGGCTACCTTTGGCAAGCTTATATCAGCTGTCAGTAGATGACAATGGCTACAGATAAGTCTAGAGCTGGCATTCATAATCTTTCAAAAGAGCCACAGCATCAAATGAGAATATTGTTAAGCTTTCTCTAAAATATCAGTGACGGAAGGTCTTGACAACTTGATCGATTCTTTTACGACAGAGTGGGCAGCTAGTTAAGTGTGAAGAGCATGTGGTGCAGCAGCACATATGACCACACCTGGAAAGGTACAAAACACCATTCTTAGTACAATAACCAATTTTATGGTGAGCTTTATATGAAAGAAAACCATTAGCACAAACAGCACTAAAAACAAAGGAAAAGGGGTAGTTTTGATGGTATTCTCATCTATGAGGCACATTAAAAATATATCTGAACGTTTCAAGCACTTTCCAGAGGAAATGTATGAAATATTGTTGTGCTAATACAGCCTCAATAATACAATACAATGAAATATATGGGTACCTAACTTTAATAAAACGATAACTCACTAAATTTAAAAGATAAATAAAGTATGGATTCCATCACATCTCAACAACAACAAGAGTATTACAGTAAGGAGAATTCCATGGTCTTCCCCTCGAAAAATAACAAATGATGGCTTAGACCTATGAACAATATTTGCATATAATTCCTATGCAAAATACTATCCGATTTTGCAGATCCAGAAGAATGAATACCAATAATTACCTTCAAACATTAGGTAATTATACAAAATCAGATTGTGCCGATTGTGAGAACTGGTAGCAAAAGTTTTCCAAAAATTGTAAAACCTAAAACGGGCATCTTATCATGTATACATAATATAAGCATGTCCCATGCATATAGCCTGTGAATACATGTCAAGTCATGCAACACAAACAAAAATGATGAATGTATGCAAATAATGAAGCAGGAGGCTGGCACTGTTCATAAACCAGATATCTAGTGGCTCAGCTTTTTTTCAGCTTGGGCTCCACCTGGAAACCTAGACCAAAGCAAATGCAAATCAGACAACCAGCCCATGACAATTCACCTGTTAAAGAAATACGAACAAGCATACCATCTATAATTTTTCTAATTTTTTCTTTGGTTAAGACTGGCCTCAAATCATATGCATCCTCCCAATTCGCCATCACCAATAGCCACACCACCCTCCTCTCTAACTCCACTTCTTCCCTCTTCCTGACCCCCTTTCTCAACCAAGATCTCGATTGAATGCAAACACCAGCCCATCAATGCCTCTGTGCTGTCCCTCCACGTCATCCACATACACCAACATCCTCTTTGGTCTACTTCTGTTCCATCAGAATGCTTTTGTAGCAGGTCTTTCTATTACCGATATGGATCTCACCAATCGGGCCACATGCCTCCCCCTCCATAAGCTCATCGATGGCATCGACCTCTATATCGAATAGGTAACCAAAAACATCAAGCTCCATTGCCCTTCAGCAGGCCCCAAGGTAAGCTCAAGGTCCAGGTTGCCATGCAGGAGCCTACCCAATACTACAATGCCCCTTACCTTGCCCCATTCCTCCCTGTAGACACCTAAATCTTCTTGGACATATTGGTCCGGTGTGCAAAGATAAGCAAAATGTTTTTGTTGTTACCGGTCTAATATACAAAAGCTAGCAGTTACTCAGTCCCTCATGTCATCCATGGCACAAAGAAGGCAGAAAGTGCAAGTGGAATTGAAGGTGCGGACTGAAGGTCTGGATGAATTGCATTTGCTTTGGACTAAAGATTTGAATGGATTGCTTTTGCCTCCAAAGCCTAAAGATTTAATTTTCAAAGAATTCATCGTTCATGTCACCCATGGTTTCTATTTGTGTTTTTAGTGTAATTTTGTATTAAATATAATTGCTAAAACTATTCTGCAGATTGTTTGCCTTCATCTAATCATAAATAGATTGGGTTGGATAATTGTCATGCAAAAAACCAACCTGTAGAAAAGAAAAAAATTTCAAGCCTACAACATTCACCACAATGGTAATAATGTTTTGTTGGACTCCATTACTATTCAAATGGTGAAATTCCTATTTTTGCTCAGATGTTGCACAAGAATAGCCACTATAAGTCATTGGGACACATATCTGTCAAGCATTCTATGTTAGCCTAATGTTTGTATAATATGCAAATGAAGTTTTGCAACAAATAGGAAGGATGATCTTACATTTAGAGATTTCCAAAATGCAACACAGCCAAACATAAAATGTGTTAATTCTGAATGAAAACTGGAATCTCTATAACAATCCACTTGTTCCTTCTATTGAGATTCTATTTTGGGGTTGCCTTGAATAATGAGATCACCTCTGTAGTTTCTTTGCTCTTCTACATCTTTTTATGCATGATTGACTTCTCACTTGCAAGCATAGTGCTAGTACCAGGATTGAACTCATCTAGAAAACAATATAATCAGGATAGATGATATTGGTCGATCAGGATCATCCTGAGGAATATGCCGAGAAAATAATCTAAAACGAAATGCATGTCTATCTAAATCTTAAAACCATATAAAAATAAAAAACACTAAAAAACATTGAATAGAACTTGAGAAATAAAATATTGTATGCTAAAAGATTCCAAATTATCTTCGTATCTTTTACTATATCTATCTTTTCAAATAAGAGATATTTATTGAAGCAATATAAACTTGCAGAATTACAATGTATTGCAGTGATTTAAAATCAAACAACTATGAAAAAAGAATTTGATGTTATATGAAGTATTAACGCAACAGGTATCTAGTGTCATATCAAAAGAAGCTAAGAGTAAACAGACTAGGTATAAGTATCACATTACATCATCATCAGTAACAAAAATCTCATTGACCAACAGAATGATACAAGAAAATCATGTGCATAGCAGAATAGTATGTCTCTTGTGCTCAAGAGGCTAAAATTGCCAAACAAAATCAACATATTGATCTTCCACAAATACAAGAATCTTCTATTTGAAATTGTCATTTCAAATCGATTGCAAAAGTGGGGGCATGGCATAAGCTCATACGAAAAAAGCTAGGACATAAATAAATTATGAACTAAAGGGAAAAATTTATGTTGCATTTGAATTGAAAAAGGAACAAAAAAGTTTTGACAAGCTTACGGGACAAAAACAGCATTATATTCTTGCTCAAGGCAGATCACACATATGTCTAACATCAGATGATCCTTCTTCATGTTATCTGACAGTTTTTCAGACTCTTGGTTTGATCCTGAACAAAGTTATAGTCAGGGAAGAGTGTTGGTACTATCTTACGACTGTTTCACAAGTAAACCTTAAAAGATCTACCTTCAGCATCCCGTGCTTGGCGCGCTGCTGCTGCACTGAGAACCCTGCAAAGATGAACAGCATCAAATAATATCAAACCAGGAACAACTAAAAGAAGGAAACACTATATGTGCATGGGTTTATTAAAAAAAATAGTCTCAGTATTACATGACCAGTTAAAATGACAAACACGAGAGATAGAGAGAGAGAGAGTAATTCCGTAACTATTTGATTTCCCTTAGGACCTTGAGGCATCAGTAACATCCACCAGAGCCCTTTTTGTTTTCTAATCCACCAGAGTCAAATTGAAGTACTGAACATGTATTATGCTCTTTACTTGACTATATATTCTAACTTACCTCCATGTCATCCTTTTCTCCATTGATAAGAATCATCTCAATCGGGGGGTTTAAATAGGTACACGGGCACTTGCCTAGGCACTCGGATCAAGCGAGGCCTGAGCGCCTTAAGCCTCGGCCAGGCGATGCGCTTCAATGAAGTGTCACATGGGCACTAGCCTAAACCCAAGTGCCGGGAGCCTTGGGCGAGTGCTCGACTGAAGCGAAGCAACCGAACCAAACTAGTAGTAAGTTTGGTTCGATTGAACAATAGCTTAGTTGGTTCGATTGAACTAGCCAAACTACATAATGTTACTAAGTTTGCCTCGGACATTTTGGGACGTTGACGCCTAACGCTTTTTAAAATATTGATCTCAAAATGTAAAGTCGAATGGCATTAGTAACATCAACCAGAGTCGAATTGAACATGTATTATGCTCTATACTTGACTATCTCAAAAACTGCTTGGCAAGTAGATAAATAATAATGTTATACTCCATATCATCCGTTTCTCCATTGATAAGAATCATCTCAAAAAGTACTTATCTCGCATTTATATGTACCAGTCAAATTTGCACACCATTTGATTGTAGTTCCATAATGGTCCATATGAACCAGGCTTAATTTTTTAGGAGTATATGGATAATCCTTTCCCAGCATTTATTTTTCCTCTTTCCTCTTGTTTGTCTCCTCAATCGTAACTCATATGGCCATCCATAATGTTGTGTGATACAATGTCTGTGGCACACAGCTTGTCGATCACACTGATGGACCGACACGATGAGAGGCAAACAATACATATGACAGAAGAACTCCCAAATGGAGAATTCACGTTGCCTGGGCCTGTTCAGTTTGTGGCTGCAGCATTAGTAGCCAAGATAAGTCATCCATGGCAAAATGCCAAAACGGGAAGGTAATCAACAACAGAGGAGCATACTGGCTTCATGGCATCAGCTAACAATGGTAAGCCTATGATGAAAGACAAACAGTGGGGGCACCCTTCCCACATTCTTTTTTCTGTTATTTTATCTTCTGTTAGTGGGGTGGAGCAATGAAGTTTTATTCCTTCTTATTTACTTATAATACTATCTCATAATAAAGCATGTATGTGCAATAGATAATTAACATACATATTTATTATTAAATTGTCAGAACCTGGGGCTTGCAACCCAGATCATAGCTAAACAAGGAAAATCCACACATTATATGTAGGAATTCATCGCTGCAAGGGAAACACTTCACTGTGATTTTTTTTTCCTCTTTCAATCCATAGTTGTTTCTTTGTGTCATTTTCCAAAATCCACATCATTTCCAACATACGATGGGCATAACACATTGCAAATACTAGATATAAGTAGTGCAAATGAAATTTGCTTTGATAGAGATCCTACCCAAAATTAACTCTTCCAACCCAATTCAAGAAGTTAAAAGGATCAAGCAAAACGGGGCCTACAAACCCCAAACCCAAATCAATACTTGAAAATTCAGAACTGTCATATCAAATTGGACCTTAAATTCATCACTTAGACTAGACTAAATTCAGACCATATAGATTGGAATTCAATGTTACATTGGTTAAGTCAGTCAAATGAACATGATGACTCTTCCAGGTCTGTTCGGTGACAACCAGATGATACTTTGAGGTCTCATAAACCCAGACATACTTACATCATAAACATCTAAAGGATGCAATGGGTTCTTTGATGTTAAAAAGTCAAATTCACACACGGAAAACTTCTAATGAGAACCAGTGTGCAATTTGCTAATCCTAACCTTAAAGGCAATCTGGATTATATTTGAATGTCAACATTAATAACAAAGCTTTCACCTAATCATGCCACAGATAAGCATTTCATTGCCATTCATTGAGTTGCCCAGTTCTTAGTTACTGAACAGCTACTAAAATACAAAGCTTACCTTTTCTGCAACTCCCGGCGTCTCCTCCTCTCCAAAATATACTGCAGTGCATGCTTTGCAAGCAGAAAGACCCCAAAGACTGTAAACCCCATGGAAGCAAATTGGTACCATCTGTTGAGTATCTTCACATTATCAGTAAATCGTGTATAGCAATTAAATATTTACAAAAACAAACAATCACTAGGAAACCACCTAGCCCATTTTCCAAGATTTACAATTAACTGATCAATGTTCTTTGGGGACACATAAAATGGCCCTTTGTGGGGTCGCTGAATCCTGATTTTTCCAACATCGTCTTTAACTGCCTGTTCAGAGACAAGAACCACAGAAAGTTAGACATGCTTGAAGATATTGACAATAATACCATGGTCTACAACATAGCATAATGATTTCACTTCAACTGAGCTATCAGAATGTGTTGTTATTTACTTCAACTGAGCTATCAGAATACTCGATAATAAAGTTCAGAATGATGACAAATACTGCAGCAATTATCTACCTCACCAACAATAGTCAATGCAGTACCAGTAGGAAGGATTCTCTCAGTTCGCTTAACTCCAAGCATCTACAACAAAACACAAATGTCATCAACAAAAAAAGGACCAAGTAACAATAACTTCTTTCTCTCAGAAATTTGGTATTACAAACCTTAAGACCCTGTAGGTAGTCCAGCGTCCCACGGACCAAAGATCGCCCTGAATCCTCAAAAACTTCACTTGCAACAGTTAACACCAAGCCTGTAGCACCTCGAGCACCAACAACATAGACACGTCCAGACCCATCATCCTTGTAATGGCAAAATTAACTTAGTTCAGTATTTTCTCTCAAACATCATCGTAAAAGAACCTGATATCTAAACCCAATTAGCATAAAAGTGTCTAGTTGCCATATATTGGCAATAATAACAGGTTGGGTCAGTATGTATGACATAATAGCATACTATTTGTAGCTTTGACGCATACACATTAAGTATTAAGCAAGCATGTCTTTCTGGTTATGACATACATATCTAGTTTCAGAGACAAAACATATTGCGCCATAAGTTAATAGGGAAGAACTAATAGATAAGGCCAAAAAAATGAATCCAAAAATTGACAGAATTCACTGAACATAAGGACCTTAATAGTAATAACTGGGGCACGTAAAGCTTCTTGAACAAGCTATAAAAATCTAAACTCAACCTTGAGCCTCTAAGAAGATCACATAATTTTTCACTTAAAACAGAAAGGTAACTCATTAGATGTCCTAGATCATCACACAAAAATGTGAAGACAGTTACTGCTATGACCTTGTTATATGAATAAAGTTACCAAGTATAGCAAATCAGCAACTTTCAGCATGCAATACATTAATATTGGATGTAACTAGCTTTAGACATGTGTGTTTGAATAATGTCATGCCTGCATAAACCAAGCATGCTACCAGTATAACGTGGTACATTTTCCACAAACAAACATGTTGCCACCAAATCTTGTGGGACAACTACTTTTGTTTTAATAAAACCTAGAATTGCTGAAAAGCCATAAAAAAGAAAATCATAAAAGAATTCTAGTCATCAAAATGTTAATTTCATCAATTAATTCATATATAGCAATACAAATAAAACAACACCAGAGCCTGCATAGAAAGCAGCACAATCACTACTGACCAAGTACCAAGGGACCTCTTTGCTCATGGAAAGCATCAGAGCAGAATCTTGTATCCAGGATCCAGCATCATTATGTTTTAAGAAGTGTTGTTCTGCCTGAAAAAGTATCAGATGAATACATTACATCTGATGGAACTAACAAAATAGCCAACTTCGAAATATTGAATCTAATGAGTGTTCAAAGTTTTGTGACGACAGAATATGTACCGTTTCCTCAACTATAACACCTCTTAGACCACTTTGCTCACAGTCGATAGGTGTTTCTGAACCAACTCGTCCAGTCACAGTAACAACAAGAGGAAGGACCTTGCAAGCAGTATCTAGGAGAACAGCTAAACAAAACAGGACATAGTAATTAATAGTTCATAGAGAAATTCATTGGAATAGCAACAAAAGACAAGATTGGAGGGGACTAACCCAAAACCACTGATGGATGTGCAACTACCAAAGAAGTAATTCTTATACTTAAGGATTGCACAGATCAAGAGAAATTGGTTGACAAGACATGGTGTGTTCAGTAAGATACGAATAGGTACAAATCATTATATAGTGAAATACCTGAACCTTGAAAGCACAAAAGTTAGTATTAAACCATATATGAGCTTTATAAAGTACCAGAAAACTGAAACCATATATGATTTTTATAAAGTACCAGATTACTGCTACAATAACCAAGGTTTGTCGTACCATGGTGTACCGCCCAATATAGACAGTGGTACATGCCAATCTGATGGGAGACCGGTATGGACGATACATACCGATTTGTTGGTATGTCCCACCATACCATGTGTGGATACATCGGTACAGTTCAGTATGCACAATACCGATAGCCGACTGGTATATCGGTACGGACAGGTAAGGTGAATCATGACAATAACTACTCTATTGGTCTGAACTTGAATCATTGCTCTGCACAGCAGTGATATAGAAAGTTCAAAGCTCAGACTTCCCACTGCTAGATATTGTATGATCTATTCAGAAAGTGCACCACAATTTTTGCACCAGATGCTAACTATTTTCAATAAGTTATAAAATTTAATGAACATAATTACACTCAAACCAGGGAAGGTGAGTCTTGATGCCATGGTAAAGTTGGTCTTGATGGTCTGGGTGACTAGGATCAAAGTCATGGAAAAGCCTCTCTGCTTGCATGGGTAATTTACATCGACTCTCACTATACTCTATGTCAGCTTGAGCCTCATGCACTGAGCCACTTTAAAGTATAATGTTCATATTTATTGGTCCGACAGACCAGTAGCGAATCATATGGAGTGGTGATTGTTGATATTTTAATTTTTTACGATTTTTTAAATGATATACAGGTACTAAACCAGTTTGACAATTTGAAATTGGTCCGATACCAGTATTCAAATCCACGATCATAGCAAGTGGAGTTAAGATGGAACAACAAGTCTAGAATACATATTGACATGTGTTCAAGGCCATGATCCCAATTAGTCGAGTTAGGGTGGAACACCAAGTCCATGTTACATATAGACCAGCGTTCAAAACAATGATCCTAAACTTATCCATGTAACCATAGAGTGCAAGTACTTGGTTATGGTTTAGCATGCACATGTGGGGACAGCATGGCCTTCCGCACATGGATTTGCATTCTAATTGCCTACTTTTCCTAGAGAGACTCTCTTCTTTAAAAGCTAGTAATGTTTCTTGAAAATGATGTATTAATTATCATTTCAAGCATTACAGGTGGCTCAAGAATGGATTGCTTGTGCCAACCATAACAACGAAGCCCAACATTAAGCATGGGTGTCAACTGGAATCATATGTTAGGCATGCAAGTACAGAAACTCAATTAACTTACAGCTATAAATTTAAAATACAAGCACATGATGATTCTTGCCAAAATAAATTGTTTGGTTTTTAGGGATTAAAAAATACCAAATCTCATAATGTTCGAGACCAATATCCACCCTAATAACCAAGTAGCTCGGGCAAGAACATCCACTTGATGTCATAGATAACCCAAACAAAATATTATCCTCTATCTCTTTGCGATAGAATACGTCAAGCGTTGCAAGAAAATGGTAGGGACCACAATGGCCAAATTTTATCCATCTAGCAAGGAAATTAATCGAATCAAAACAGAGTAGCCGGGACAGATGCTTTTCGTGAAGTAAATTTCATATACTTCAATCAGACAGCAAACAAAATCCCAATAGCATGACCCAGTTGACAGACCCTATGTCTACAGCGAAGATCACAAGATGAATTTGAGAGGAGGGCACGGACTCACCCAAATCCTTCAGTTGGTTAACTCTGGTGACCGATCTGAGAACATTCGCATCCCTGCACAAGAAACACATCCGAATCAACGCCATGCCGCACTAAAATCGACCAAACGGACAACTAACCGGAGACGGCGCACACCTTCCGCTGTTCCGCCCCAAGAGATACAGCGCAGCTGCACTTGCGCAGCAGCCCAATCCACCCCATGGAATCATCCTTGATACAGGTTGAAGAACCCAAGAAAAAGGGAGGTAGATAATAGAGATCGGTGAAACGACTATTTGGTGTTCAAATGATGGTAAGAAATAGGGAGAGGGGGAACGAAATAAATCAAATCTGAGGCGGCGAATCTCCGATAGAGCGAGGAAAGAGAAAAGAAAGCGCCCTTTTTCGATGCGAGTCCGTCGCGAGAAGGTAATCCAAGTCCCAACCCCGACCGACAGTCCGAAAAGAGACCAAAATAAGAAATCATTATATATATATATATATATATATATATATATATATATATATATATATATATTTACATTACAGAGTTTAAGTTAAAAAGGTATCAGAGTATAACATATATAGAAAAGTCTCAAATGTTTATTAAAATATTTAATTTTAGTTAGTAAGCAAATGATAAGAGACTGACGAAAATATTGACTGATAAATCGAAGTAAAGTAAAGTCAAACTATAACTAATTATATGAGATAATATGTAATTAGTCCCCTATAATAATATTAATTTTTACTTAGATTTTGTAAGGTTTTGTAAACCATTGTGATCAATATGAGTTAATTATAAATATTTGAAGGAATATGCATTTAACATTAAAATTTGTTAGATGGGTATTACCAAAATAATTATAATACAATATCATCATCAAATTGATATTTTATACATTAAAATTTATTTAATGAAATTAACCTTAAATCACTTGTAAATAGGTATGCAAATTCTGGATGTCTAAAACCATCCTGTTTTGTTGTGGCCACAGAATCCCAGGAGACAAAAGTGAAGATCATTGGACATATCCACATTTTTCATGGAATATAAATAAACAGGTAAATCGTGTTCTTACATGAATCACAATCATCAACACCGTTTATCAGGCAACACTCCCTGATTGATATGGGCTTGTCCATTAAGCACAAATACAGGTTTAAGGGCTCAAGGGAAGGGTAAAGGGAGCAATAGAGTTTTGATGGCAGAACTAAAAGCTCAGAAGGCATTAAGGTAAGCAGATCTGACCCATTAATGCAAATTAAGTTGATGCATCCAGACAGCAATTTCCAAAACTCATAGAGAATTCAAATTGTGTAGAAGTTACTTTTATATGCTGCTAAACAATTTGCCATACAAGCATCATCTCAGCATCAGATTTGGTCACCTCTCTGACAACCAGCAGAATGCACACCCCAAGTGGGAGATTTTGCTAAAAGATTGAAGCCCAAGGGATTGATGACAAGAGACAAAGCGAAATCTATAAGAAAGAAAAGAAAACAAGATCAGATGCTATGTTCAGACAAGAAATTAATATATACTGAATAAAGATCAGCTGAAAAGTAACTTCATCATTAAGAATGCAACAGGAAGAGATAAATAGATCCTAAAGGCAATTTCACCAATTTAATTTATGAAGATATCAATCACCGTTACCAAGCACGTCAAAAGCTACCTACAGATGACAGACTATTTGTAAAGACCAGAAAAGAAAAAACAGTGAAGCCAACCAGGATTCTTGAGTCTTCATGCATGAGATCCAGAAAATCCAAGAATAGCAAAAGATAGAAAGCAAATGAGATTACCTTCGGGAAAGAATGGATCGCTTTAATTGTGAAATTATTGCCAAGTGGAATGAGATAACCTTATGAGGATTACTGATAAGCATATATCTTCCAAATGAGTACCATTAATCCAGATCTCTTTTCTGTTAAGAATGGAGAGCATAGATGGCAAGATAGAAGAGCACTACTGAAGATTGGTTATGTAACCTGATCATACATCAAAAGGCAGATCTAGGCCATCTGTGCCAGTTACTTTTAATTGATTGATCTTCGGTGTTAATTCTAGGATCACGTATTTAAAAATAATATTAATGAAATATGCAGGTTAAGAAATCTTTTAATATGAAATATCTCATTTTCACAAATTTTATATCATTTTTTGATATTTCATTAAATATTTTCTTGAAGTATCCCAATCCCATAGATCGAATTTTCTGAATCTGTCAATCTCAGTTATGCCCTAGTAAGCTGATCCAATCCCAATAATGATCTTGCTAATTATGATTTATCCATGTCGGTCATCCTTGAATTAGAGAATACCCTAATAGGAAGGTCTAGTCACTAAACAATCTATTGATTGTGAAATCCTAGAATAAACTAAAACCTTTTTCTAGGATAGGTATAAAATAGAGTAAACAAGATAGTACTTGAGATGAAAGAAAAATATAAGAACTACTATGCCCACTCTAGCTCTGGGAGTAACATCCAGAAATGAAAATCTCACACCTTCACATATTCCACACATGAATGATGAAATCAGACCATCAAGAAAAGAATATGTTCTCACACCACTCACTCATATTGTGATGTGAAGAAACTAGTATTCATCCATTCATTCATCATTTATTCATGTTCCAATTACAATCCATTTTCCTCTTTTTATAGCTCATTGAATATAAGAAAAAAGAACTAAAAAAATAAAGAAGAATACAATAAATAAAATAACATATCATAAATCAAAACATATCAATCATTTCATCTTTTCTTCTTTTGGTTTGTCATTCTTCAATTATTATAAAACTTCCTCATAGAAATGAAATAATTCAATGAACCCCTGAAATCTTCAATCAAGACCAAGATGTATTGCCTTCCTAAAACCTTAAATTCTCCAATGAAGCCTAATATTTGTCTCATTCCTTTTATTTGGCTTCTTTTCTTTTCTTTTCTTTTACTTGAGCAATTTTGATAACTGATGAAGAATTATAAAAGATAATGGCATTTGACAATTTATAAAAATTGAAAAAACAAACTAATAAAACATTATTCAATTAAGAAAAAAATTATAATGGTTCCACATCTTTTTACCACTCCCACCATGATCAACAACGTTTTCTGGCCTCATAATCACTCTTACACCCTAGCAACACCTTTATTTATTAAATAAATTAGCTTTCTTTCCTTTTTTTTCTTTATTTGCTTTGGTCATCCAATAATGAACAACCCTAGCGCTTAAGCCTTTTTGTCAAATAAAAAATATATATACACATTTTACTTGCTTTTCAGTATTAAAATTGCTAAGATAAATCCTCAGTATGAAACATACAGTTTAATCAAGGCCTTCAACACCTTGTGTGCCCCACGTATACATACATATCGTTATAATATCTTCATAATTTCTCAGTCAAACTTGTTTCGTTCTCTATTCTATATGGTTCACATTTAGCAACAACTAACTTTCAGATTTGTAAGCTGAATAAGTCTAAATCAAATATGCCATTCTTTTCAATAAAACAATACACTACAAGCAGACAGTTCCTGGATGATCAATATCTGGTTACAATAAACAGAAACAAGCAGTCAGATCAAGAACTAAAGTTAAAAACCAAATTACTAGGCCAGGAAACTCAAACAGCACAATATTCCTGCCAAAATGTCAACAACATTGCATGAATGGAAATCGCTACCATTACAAATACATGAAAGAAGAAATCTAAGTCAGTTCAATTCGATGACATGGTAAAGACAATATCAAAAGTGGTATACCTCAAGAAGCAACATGGAGCTTCATGACATCCTTCAAAATCCAGAAGATGAGATCGCTGACATGCAAAATTTTACCAGGTAAGCTTTCATGAATGACTCACTTGAGACAGATTATCCAAAATACGATAGTGTATGGCTACAGATATAAGTAAAAAAGACCAAACAAAGCAAAAGACACCTTTTTCTAACTAGGAAAATGAATCTCAGGAACCATTTTACCAAATAAAATTAATGCGAAAACTGAATCTGCTGCAAGGTAGCAAATTTCTACTATTAGAGGGGAAAATATAAAGATCAATTATGCATAAATGACATCATACACAGGACTGAACAGAGAACACAGGGTTTGATAACATTAACATTAATATTAACAGAGAACAAATGACTGAACGAGCTTAAACAATAACATTGGTTATCAAATTCTGGCAGTTTAATATAACTGTTATTCATGTCCTCCACAGTATCAACAGAGGTTCTTGACACTGACACATATGACTATGGATCTTTATAAATAGCAACTCAAAGACTCGAGTTCCTTTTTGATACCATTGTACAGATTCTGATTCATATTCACAAATCATTCTATTTGAAAGATCAAGATTTTCTCAAATAGTTAGACACTAGTAGCAACTTGCATATCTAATGTTCCCTGTTCCAAGATCTTGAACTCATGCTAAAAGAACGGGACAACCACGGTGGAATTGGCGGTGTGCCAACAGTATTCATGGCCAGCGCTCCACCTGACGTGTTGTCGTATTGTTTCCTGCAGCCAGGGCAACGCCCATCGGCCTCGAGGATCCTCTTGTGGCAGAAGAGGCAGAGACGGAAACCGCACGAACAGGGGAAGAAGCTCGAGTCCGTGGAATCCAAGTCCTCATAACAGATAGGGCACGGGCACGGGCACGGGCGCGGACACGGAAATGAAAGGATGCCCTTCTGTTGGGAAGCCCAGCCGTGCCGTTGTGTGTTAGATGGGAAGCTCCACTGCTTCGAGATACTAGGAAGGCTCCGGGGCCGAGACGCATCGTCCGGCCTCCAAGCTCTGGAGGTGCTCCGGATGGGCTCCGGCTTCGTGGTGCCCCCATCTCGAGGAGGCTCATTTGGCATGCCAGCAGAAGCAGCAGGCTGAACAGCCGCCGGCACTACAGGATCCGGGTCGTGGTTGTCGCAATCATTGGCTTCGGACAAGGCATCGGCAACCGCCTCCCAATCATCAAGGACCCCGCTTTCGCCCCTTGCCTGACCCGCTGCCTCCTCGTCGTCATCGCTGACACTTGGTGAGCTGGACTCCATGCTACTTCCGCTGCTTATACTCGTTCTGTTACCCCGGGAAACGTGGGGATTTGGGAAGTCCGAATCACCGCTCCCATGCGTGGTGGTCGCATCTTCTTCTCTGATCCTCGTCTTCGCGTCGTTCTCATCAGCCCGAGGCCGCGGCGAATGGTCGACAGGAGAAGAGGCGGCCGTGCTCAAAATCTTGCAATCATCCTTGCTCCTGACTGATCCCAACACCAGAAGAAGAAGAAGAAGAAGAAGAATCAAAGGAGTGATCTAAACAAAAGGGAAAAATGTATGCGGGAACCAAACCTTGAGAAAGCCACTGCTCGCGGCGCACATCAAGCTTGCACTGCTTCAACTTCGCCGAGCGATTCGTCTGAAACGCAAACCATTAAGCGGGCGATCAGAACAATTTCAACAAACTATTCCCTGTATTTTATTCGGAAGAAGTGATCTGAATCTATTCTCACCCTCTTTTTCTTGGCGGCGTCGCGCGAGATCAAGGCAGGAACGGAAGCACCGTTAGCCATCGCGCCGTAGCCCATGGTATTAGCCGCCCGTTTCCCTCTTCTTCCCTTTTATAAAGAAAACCCTAATATGGCGAAAAGGAAAGATTTTTGCCCCCACAGAGTTCTCCCCCTCCCCCGATTTCTGCGAGGGCCGAAGCACACATCCATAGCGTCAGATTACGAAAAAGACCCTCGCGATGTAATCTAATTACCCAATCAGACATCATAATGGGAAGGAAGTCCAACTTTAGTCACCTCGAAAGGTGCCTTGGCGAAAAGTCATATCATTTTCCAACTTAATTATGGAAAATTTCGACGCTTAAAGTGATGTGATGTGAGGATAACAAGAAAATAATAATATTAATATGATAAGAAAGACTCCCTCCATCAAATAATCTTTTGATTATTTATATAAGCAAAAATAAATATCTTACCTTATTTGAAGAATAAATGTTTCATATTCGTTTTACCAAATAATCTTTTTTTTTTTACTTAATAGTCGATTAAATTAGTTTCTGTAAAATATTTAAAATATTATAAAATTGGGAAAAATGCTTCCTGAATTAATAAATATTTTATTTAAACGATATCAAAGCTCTAATGAGGGATCCAAATGGGAGAAGATTATTGGTGAATTCATCTCTTAAAAATATGAGGGAATTCATTCGACTAATTCGTTCATTAGTGTCGCCGTCAAATATGATGCATAACTTGTCTTGTACGAGACTGTTTGCTGTCGGAGGCCATCACCGTAAATTCCAGAAGAATCTAGACTTGGGTGAAGGGAGACCACGTGGTACAAATTGACTGGATAAGGCTACATAAAGCGCACGATTGGACTGGATCCTACGGAATTGGCCAATGCAGATCTTAAAGCAGATCCAACGAAGCACACGTCGCATCTTTGTTTCGTTGACTTCGACGTGGTCAGCAACTGCTTGTTGCTGTCATCGCCACCACCATCCAATATTAATTCAATATAATTGTTTTAACAAATTACTTATAGATTTTATATAATATTTTAACTTATTTAATATTTATTAAAAACATGTTTATATTTGATTGACACAAACTTATTTTTTTTTGAATTAATAAATTTTAGTTTTACTATAGCATTCGGAAAGAAAACAACTAAGTTTTATTTAGTTGAGGTAATTAATCTATCTGGAAACAATTAAATTAGCATCTGTCTCTAGGCGATTTGAGGTTAATATTATTTATCCTATGCCTAATTTTGAGAATATATTGATGCAAGCTCATGTCCTATTTTTCTTTTATTTTCTTTTCTTAGAAAACAAACTTCTATTATTTGTTCTCTTCCAAGCTGGCTTGTCTCACCTTCAGATACTATGAGTTGAGTCCAGACATCTCCAGGCTGTCCCAACAGTATGTGCTGGAAAGGGAAAGCATCATCTATTGGATTATTCCCCTCACCAACCATGTAGTCATTCCTGCCTCATTTTCCATCATGCACAGAGAGAGAAAGGAGAAGAACGACAACACAGACATATACTAAGCTAGAACGAATGAATGGTGGATCGATATATCAATTGAATCTTCTTTTTTATACAGGAATTTAATGAGCAAATAACAAAAATTGAATCGAAGGAAGGAAGGAATGTGATGAGAGATTCAAATCAATCTTTGAACCCCGTGAACCGACCTAATGAGCCGATGCATCGTTTCTATGTGTCCGTTCTCATCTGTACATCGTCACCGCCGGCGGTGGCGAGCTGCATTCGCCGCCGCTCTTAATGGAATTTAAGGGAACAAAGAATCCGAATGTGATAAGACGCTACCAGACGAAGAAAGGTAGGAGGAGGTTCATGTGGTGGCGATGGAGGAGGTACCGGAGGATGGCCGGACGTAGAGGTCGTATGGCTTCCAGAGTTGGTCGACCGGGCAGGGGTTACCGGCGTCTAGGCGATCCCATGGCTTCCCCTTTCCGCTCCAGTGCATCAGGCTGACTGGGCCGGGGTGGAGCCTCCGGCACTCTCCGGTGAGGTTGTCGCCGCCGAGACCGTGCTGGTTCCACCGGTGCTCCAAACCCTCCACCTCCCCGGCGAAAACCAGCAGGAAGGGCGGCAGCGAGCCCAGCTCGTAGATCCGACGCTCCCGCTGCAACTCCATCCACCGCTCGATCCGGCGGCGGTACCCTCCGGCCCGCCACCGGCGGAGGTCCATCACCATCACCCCGGTGTTGAAGTAGCAGGGCCGGTGACGCCGCCCGGCGAAGGCCTGCGCTCCGCCTTCCGCCCAAAAGGTGGGCGCGAAGTAGCGGGTGAAGTTGGCGTGGCAGTACTCCGGAGCGGCGACGACGGCGGCGGCGGAGTCGAGGCGAGCGGCGGCGTCGTCCCAGAGACGGCGGACGTCATCGACGACGATGACGTCAGAGTCAAGGTAGACGACGCGCTGGACGCAGGAGTCGATCAGGTCCGCGAGGTAGGCGCGGACATAGTTGAGCGGGTTCTGGAGGGCCACGCGGACGGAGGAGGAGATGAGGCCACTGACCAGCTCCGCCCGGAAGGGGTACACCTCGAATCGGAGGGCCGGGAAGACGGAGCGAACGGTGGAGCCAAGAAGGCGGGAAAGGTCATCGCCGCCGACGCGGCCGCCGGCGGGAGCGAAGAAATGGAAAAAGAGGGTGTCGGGGCAGGAGCTGTGCTTGAGGATGGAGTGGACGGCGGCGACGGAGCCGCGAAGGTACTGGGCATCGAGGGTCATGGCGATGTGGACATGCGAGGGGTCGCAGGCGGCGGCGCGGCCGGCGCCAGCGGAAATCGACGGGCATCGGACGCCGTTGCGGAAGTGCGGGGCCTCAGCGAACCGAGGGGCATCGCCGGTGGCCGCGAGGAGGGAGGAAAAGAAGGCGTCGGTGGGGGATGCGAGAAAGAAGAAGAAGAGAAGGAAGGGCGAGAGGGGGAGAGAGGAGGGCATGGTTTCCTCGTTGGACTGGAGTCATCGTCGTCGTCATCGTTCTTTATAGGCCAAACTGGCTGTAAAACAAAAGAAGGACTAGAGAAAGAGGGGGGTGACGCGGTGTCATTTACGTTCCCCATCGTCGCGTTGCTTTTGTCCGGGTTTGACGACGCCAAAGCGTGTTCCGTTTCTACTACGACCTTTCGCTCGTGCAATAAAATTAACGTAGTCACGCGGTCGTTGTAGCTGTGGGGGGGAGCGGCTTCGAGGAAGGAAAGGTCGTGGGGTCCACGCGTGCAAGATGTAACAGCTCGGGTTCGAATCGTGAGGAAACTGCGGGGGCCAGCTGCTCCGCCACGTAGTCGTTACGATTCGGACCGCGAAAGATGGACGTCGATGATCGCAACCATGCACAGCGTATCAAAGCTTCGTGTGTAAATTTGTTACGCTATTTTGCGCGATGTAAAATTGAAATACCGATTCAAAATCCAAACGTAAAGTGGGCCCCCGTCAACAACACCGTGTCATAAGCCTTAGAAGAGTCCAATCATTACGTCTGAAAGCGAAAAGTAGTTCGACGTGTGCGCCAACTTTGGCGACGCCGAGTTCAGATCGTGGCCGGCTTACTTGTTGGGGGTGGGTGACGCACGTGGTGCGTCGATGTCGGATCTTATTGTATGTTTTGTATATTAAGGAATTTTATCATAATTATTATTTTTATTATCTGATAATTATATTTATAATATATTTTATCTAATTAAATAATAAAGAGCATCTCAAGAAGAACGTCGACTTGCAAACGGCAGCATCGCTACGTTCAACTTTCCAACATCTTCCATAAGCGTAAAGGAGAGAAGGCTTTTGTCTCAAGGAACCAATTTGGTCCCTGTCCTTACACTTGTCCAACAAATCAAAAAGATACTTTTCTTCGTCGACAATCTCGATGACTTTAATATGAGCTATGATGTCTCGTATGATCACTAAAATGGCTTATATTAATTACTGGAAAATAACCAACAAATACAGAATCACCTTAATGACAAAAGTGAACACCATGCAATTTTTATAGACCAAATTACATACGAATTTACCCCTAAAATTAATAATTCTCATATCGCTCCTCTATATTTTATTTTATCATATAAGCCTGTAAACTAAATACTTATGAAAAACAATTAAAAATATAAAATATCAAAAACCTTCCTAATATTTTTAGAATATAAGCAATCTTTTTAAAAATAATACATATTAGATTTTCAACTCTAACTTGTAATTTTACATCTACTGAAATAAGATTGGCATTAAAGACAACTAATCGGAGATATTGGAAATTAAATAGCGATATATCTTGTCAGTAATTCCTTCTTCTTGCTCAGTAGACTCGTCAATTTCATCCAACATATAAGGGGGTCAAGACGAATCCAATTCTGAAAATAAAATACATGTAAAAGCACCAGTAGAAGGGCTGACCTGATTATTAAATCTTCTATACTAAAATTGTAGGCACTGAATTACTATGTAAAAAATAAGTTAGTTCAGCAACTCATGATCGACTATGAACCGATAGGCTTGCCATTCAATTTGGGGAATGGATCTTGTTTGCTGAGGACAACAACTTTGCTTTTGTGGGCAATGTAACCCTTGATAAGATTCTTATAGATAAGAATGGCCACTATACACTCCACCTACAAATTACAAAGTAGGGCACTTGATCAGCTCGGAAAGGCGTTAGGATAAATATCAAATGGAACATGCAAAGGACGATTGAGA
The DNA here is from genome assembly GCF_036884655.1 of Musa acuminata AAA Group. Taxonomy (NCBI): domain Eukaryota; kingdom Viridiplantae; phylum Streptophyta; class Magnoliopsida; order Zingiberales; family Musaceae; genus Musa; species Musa acuminata. The sequence goes on from NC_088355.1 coordinate 34,629,822, forward strand.
GTACCTCATCGATGTCCATGTCCAATTCAAGCCATTTCAAGGCTTTCACTATGATTTCCAACTTTACTTGATGTGCTTTACTAGGATCCTTCTGTTTTTGAAGTACATAACTGTGGAAGAGCAATTGCTATTGAGACTTGATACAGTCATGAAACCATAAGTTTATATGGAGTATCAGGGCGAACTTACATTTTCTTTATCAGTCTTTGATACACCAGGAGCTCCAGCTTCTCCAAAACAAGGTAAACACCTGATCTTAAGAATCTGATGGTCCAGAAAAATTAAAAGTGGGAATTCCATTACCAAGAGTTTTTCCGAAAGAATAAGTATGAAACACACCTGTCCTCGTGCTCCCGAAGAGCTTGCCTGAGTAGTCTTAGATCTCCCTTTTTAATTGCATTAACAACTTCACCATACTGCAAAAGTACAAAGATCAATCAAGGAAAGTGATACTTCTGAAATTCCAACACATACAAAACCATTGATTTATAAGGAACTAAAAGAGCATTTCAACACCAAAACCATTGTGTCATTCTAAGAATTCTCATGATCCCACAGCTGACTATGTGAGAAGATTTAGTCTCTGTAGAATCACAATTCCTGTTAATAATATAAATGAATTTTTCACCATATAGCCAGTTCGATCTGTACTCCTGTGAGTAACTGTGCGTGAACCATTCATACTAATAATATATCAAATAAATCAACTACAAGTGAATGCACTCTTCTAAATGCACTGCTTTCCAAAACAAACTATAACATGTAGAACAACCATAGCTCTCTATATGAGCAAATAGCATAATTACATGTAGTTCCTTTGTGATACCTGATCAGTTTGATTGAACTTAACTAGACCTAAATCTTAATTCGATTGATTGATAAGCAATCAAATCACAAACTAATCTCTCTCTCTCTCTCTAAGTATTTATTGGTCTGACAGGGACCAACACATGGCCTGAGCAATTTCACTTGGTTCAATACAAAACGGAGGAACATTTTAATTTTTATTTTTTTAAATATATGGGCATCTTTCAACAGCTGTTGACCTGCACATGGACCATGTGAATTAGCCTAACTCGAAGTAGAGAACTTTTAAATTTTAAAATATGGGTGCTGAAAACAGCAGCAGACACCTACACAACTGCCGATAGTAGTTTCCCTCTTCTCTTGCTTTTTTGTCACCTTGACCACAGCCTCTGCCTCCTCTGTCACTACCTTGGTATTCGTATCCTCCCCTCACCCTCCCTGCTATTGTCTCCTCGTGTCACCATCGCTGTCTCGTCCGATATGTGTCGTCATCTCCTCATCCTCATCACCGTCATCTTCCTCTTTCAGTTCTTCTTTCTATTTGGTCCGAGCAGCATCAACCCATACTTAGTATCAGTCCCATGTCGCTAATAGTACAGTACTGGTCTGACCACCGATAGAAATTGACATCGAACCAAGATCTTAAACCTTGATGATGTGTTTCAGTTATTACTTGGAACTTGGAATAAGTGATCTGTTGTCTTGAATAGGAAACTTTAAAAATATCTTTCTGTAATTTAACAAAAAAAATTTAGTGTTATGTCAATATCAAAATTTATGTATTTTATGAATTGCTTATATATTATTAAAATATGTGTCCTTAGCTTGTTATTATTGATTCTTTTGGAATAATAGAATGATGCACATTTTTATTTCTTGTGCTAGAAGTTACTTTGTAAGATTTATGTAGGTGTTTAATCTTATTTCTTGTATGTTTATATTGAAATGTGAGTTAGTGTTTTACTATGTAATGATTGATGTGTATATCTGACAAGTTAACTGCTTATGGTGCATGTTCAAGAAATAGTTTGATGTAGAATTTCAATTAAATTCTTGATAGTTTCTTTTACAATTGGTTCTTATTTCATTGAAGATTCAAAGGACAATAAATTTTCAGACAAATGAATGGTTTTTTTACCATAATGGCTGTTGGCAATTTTCACGATTATGAAGGTCATGTAGTATAATTGTAGTTCATGGGCATGAAAATGCTTTAGATTGCTAGAACCGTTGTGTCCTAATGCTCAGTTACCATGGTCATATCTAAAATAAAGAGTAGAGCCAACTAAGGGAGAAAGAACACATCAAACTTTCAAACTTTTAAAGTCTTCTTTAGGCATAAGCAATTTGACAATGAAGAAACAGTATGAGATGTTAAAGAATTGTACCTCAATCAGATTGTACTTCTCTATAAGCCACTGTTTAGGCAAGATACCAATTGAAAGCTTCACAGGAATGAGATATTTCAGAATCATCCTATTTAAGAGTAAATTCCACAAATTAGTATACAATGACATACAGTTTGGTTCCTCAAATATTTTGTGAAATACTCATGACTTAGCATCCTATTCATGACAGTGCCAGAAAGAATAAAATTTGTCAAAAAATCCTGTTATAAGAATATAGACCTGACCTTAGAAATTTATTTATGTATTATCGAAATTGCTCATGCGTTAACATTTTCATGCGGCAAGTAGAAGGTATGAGAGGAATATATAATATAATATGCTTAATCATACCTTTTGTTAGCCTCTTTCCTAGGACTGGAATGCATCAAGGCATATGTCAGTTTTTGATCAGCCTGCTCCATCACAAAAGTTAGAAAGAATTGTGTCAAGCGACATTCACGGAAAAGCATATGAACATATAGATTTGAAGAGATAGCATTTTCCTATAACATTCTCATTTGCATATAACAACTTGGCTGCATATGTAATACAATTAAATCACCAGGACCATGATGCATTCGCAAGCAAACCCTACCATGCCTCTGCACTTGCAAGTGATCAATTTGGCTATGCTAGAATGATCATGACAGACTGATAATATCAATCTTCCATTCTGGCATATGCTTTTGCATTTTCTTTCATGGCATGTAGTGACAGACACATTAGGAGTTAGGTTTCCATTGTCAGGACAAAAAAAATTAGGAAAATATTATTGCTGAATGATGTATTGTAGGTGAACAATGTTATTATAATCATGGCATATCAAGCAAGGGTTAAAACAAGTGACATCTCAATTTTAAATGTCTATTTTAAAGACACAACATAAAAAGCAATAAAGATATTAAAAACTCACATCGAAATGTATAAAAAAATTTAATTTCCAAGAAGTACTTACAACAAGAAAGTTTTCATTGTATACTTCCAAACGGCCTGTATAATACATGTAAGTGACCTGTGCAAGGTTGACATTACATGTGGACTGAGTTAGGAAGTGAACAATAAACTGAAGCAAATGCAAAAATAGAGAGAATTTCTCTACAGAAGTCAAGCATGTCAACCTTGTCTTTGACTGGAAATTCCTCAAAATCAAATATTCGAGCAGTTTCAATACTTCTAATGACACTACGGCAAAGATGCACTGTACCAAGCTGCAAAAAGTAACGCTCATTTAACAGGATCATAAAACATTATACTTGGGAAATGGCACTAATACCAGAAGAAAGAAAGGCTAGCATCTGGACTAGGGATCATCCAAATTCAGCAATGCAACAACCTTGAAATATACTTTGAACAGTTGGCAGGCCACGTACAAGGCTCCAGCACGTTTGGGACCTTTCCCCTACAAAATGTTATTCCCAGAACATTAAATTTTATGTTGAAACTTAAAAACAAAAATAGATAAATGACATGCAGCCCATTAGTACTAAAAGATAAACTTCTGCCATCTGTTCCATATATTTAAATCTGGCAAAAACAATCAGCCTCAACACTAGCAAAAACTTAAGCAAGCAAATCTTTTTTATTTTTAAGCAAGCAGATCTTGCAATGTACTAAATTCCAATTATTGTAGTGAAGATATGCAAATATTCATTTCCAATCAATTTTCAAATTATTTAAGCAATAATGAAATGAACTGTTGGCCAAGGTGTAGAACTTTTATTAAGTCTGACAAATGGACATCTTGTTTTTACAGGGTAATTCAATTAGACTCGATGGTAAGTGGTAGATGAGCCGGGTGCATACATCATAAGATAGTTCAATCCATATTTGGTGCAGGCTCTTTCCCTGGTACAAGAGGACAACTAAGGAAGCATCATCTGGTGTACCAGTATTGTGCCCACGGTAGCCTCCTACAAGCAATAACTGCTGAAAGCATCTAAGTAGCAAGCAATATATTAAGGTTGACACTCGCCCCATGCTGGAAGGTCAAGAAAGTTCACTTGATGAAAGGAGAACCAGCGATTAAAGCCGGTGAGTGGCAAACTGTAACTAATGGTCCTGAGTGGCAAATCTCCTTATAGCAAATTTCCTTATTGGGTAAGTTTTGAAAGGCATGAAACTTGGGCACTTTGAGAGGGATTAGATGAGCCTCAACAACCACAAACCAGAACATTATCATTAAAGCTGATTCTTCAAATTTAGTTCAGAATATCAGGAATAAAATGTTCCTTGAAAAGCTAGAGAACAATCTGAAGGACTTCCTCTTGTTTCCTTGATAAAATCCAGAAGGTGGCTGAAGAGTGCGCGGATTTGGTTAGCTAGTGTGGATTGAAATGAGGGTTATCCTACTACGCTTTCTACCCATCTACAGTTGGACATACCTGGACCTTATTGCAATCATGCTAGTTGATGAATAAATTCTGCTTTATATCCATTTGAAGAACATGAACCATCGGAAGAACCGATAGCTAACATTCACACAATATAATTTGTTAGATTTTTTAGCTTGGAGAAAATGTATTAAGGATCTCCAAGACCTTTTTCGGTTTTAAAAGCCTTTTTTCTGCACAGCCAAACGTCTTTGTTGATTCTCTACCACTACAATCAAAACATATGCATACACTAGGCTCCCTTGGCACTCTTTAACAAGGGTATGACATTTTAATGACAATGATATTCTAGCATTCAAGCATAAGGTATAGGCTATGGAGTTAATGAAAATTCTCTTCTAGATGCAATGGAGACTATGTCCATATGTACAACCTAAAGCATACATGTGGGCTAAGTTCATAAAACAATAAGCAAGAAATTAATTACTATGATATAATAGCCTTACAGATTAAAAAGGCAATCTGGTGAGTTAATGTAAAGAAAAAGCTATGAAGGTTCTCTTAGGTCTTATTTGATTTCAAGAGACTTCTGGTATTCTTGCAATCAAGTAATGTTTGATTTGCAAAAGTAGGGTTATAAGGCATAATAACCATACAAGAATGATATCAATATCTTACTGAAGGAAATTAAGCTAGTCATACATGCAAATCACACTCTTCTCTATAGACAAATAACCTACAAAGGTTAAGAAGTGGAAACTTGTCCCAGAATATCTTCAAGAGGATAGTTCAAGAAAAAAGAATGATGACTATCGTTGATAAGCAGACACCGTGTTGTGAAAATATAGTGCTACCAGATCTTAGAAGTAAAGAGGAAACGTACAGCCAGGGCGCCGAAGACTCTCATCAGGAACGAGCCAGCTCCCTGCAGCTTCTCAGGATTCTTCCCACTCGAAGCCAGCTCTCTATCAGCCTACAAGAATACAAGAATAAAAAGAAAAAGGTGAACAAGGTCCAAATTCCAGAAAATACCCAGTAAAGAAATCGTCAAGACCATGCCCTTCCATATCTGGACATACCTTCTCTGCAAGCAATCGAATCTCTAGCGCCAGAGTGTACAAGGCTTCCATTGCCCACGGAGTCTCCCAATTCCGAAACTCCTGCAAGAACGCACTGAAAAATCCCCAATGTCAAACAGTCATGAACTCTCAAAGTCGGGATCTTTGAGACGAAGAGACAGAAGAAAAAGACGAAGTAGTACTTTGCGGCCTTCTCAAGAACGACATAAGCATCCGCGAATCTGCCGAGTCGGTAGCTCTGGATGCATCGGAGAAGGGGGGAGAGGATTTCCGCGAGCTGGGAGGATCTCTCCAACTGGCCCACCAACCGATTGGAATCCTGCGCAAGAATCACAAATCGATGAACCGAGTGAGAGGAAGAGAGGAAGCGAGGAGGGCGACAACTGTGGAGGGTGTGGTGGAGGACCTGGAAGACGTTGAGGGCATCGGCGAGGGATTGGAGGGAAGCCGAGTTGGATGAGACGGCGAGAAGAGGGGAGAGGACGGCGGCGTCCTGGGAGGAGACGGCATCAGAGAAGCGGGAGAGGTAGTCGGTGATGCGTCGGTGGGCCTCACCCATGCTCAGGTACGCCATGACCTCAATTACTTGTGCTTGCGCCCCTTATTATCACCGAGAGAGCGGTGGCGACTGCGGTGGTGCCGGTGAGACTGTTGTTTTGATTGGGGGTGCAGCCGTAGAGAGAGAGAGAGAGAGAGAGGCTTAATACAGCTGTGACAACTGTTATAATGGAAACAGGAAATCGGAAACCGATATGGAATATATATCGGTCGCTTATTTGAATTCCGACTTACACTAAATAATTGTTTGATGTAAAAAGTATATAAAATAAAAGAACGATTTCCTAGAAAATATTCATATTTTAAATTATTTTATGTATATATATATATATCCAAAGATATTTATGTTTTTTTAAAATTAGAGTTTTTATCTACGATGTTAATGAATTCATTGAAAATAATTTCAAATTTTGAGTTATTTTTCCCAACTTTGAAAATTGCCCAAATAATCCCTTGTGATTTTGATCTTCATTTGGGCCTTCGTCGTAAAGAAGAGAAATCAAGTTTTTTATATAATTTTTTATATAATGCCCCTTGTGAGTTTAAAAATTATCCATCTCCTTATCCTTTTTTTTCTGATTTTATATATATATAATTTTAAATTCTTATTTTTCAAAGGTTTAGAATTGCTATCCTTAGTTGTATTCTTGGTTGTCTCATTTTTCATAGTAGTTCCTTTGTTTTTTCTTCTTTTAATGAGTTTTGAAATCGTAGGGTTCAATGGGAAAGATTTATAGATCATATATTTACATCGTCGATTAACATATTTTTTAAGTTTTTTGGATACTAGTTTAATAATTATATTATCCAAATGATGCTCCAAGACAAATTTCATGAACTTTTTAAGTATGTCAATATATATATCATAGTTTTTGCATTGAGACTATTGAGATTCATATAGCTTGATTGCTCTTATGGAACATCATCCATATATCAAATATTTCATAAGTTTCTTATTGCAGAATGAGAAACAAACTTAATATTTAATTATCTAAAAAATATATAATTAGAGTGGCTCAATAAAAAAATAAACCTAAGTGAGTGATCCCTCAGGTCATATATTAGCAATTGATACCTCAACAATTGGTACATCTAATACCTTAATATCTGATACCTCATCAAGTGGTGAATTATATAAATTTAATTATACTTCGATAAATAATTTAACTCTTTAATAATCTACAAATAATAAAAAATGATCGTTAAGATAATTTTACTTTATCATGTGATATTATTGACATAATTTTATTAAATTTTTTTTGATGTAATGTAGGAATAGAGCATCTCTATAATCATGAGACGTGCTCATAAAATCAACCCTATCAAAGATCAAATACATAATCAAATCATATTATACCAAAAATAGGATACAGTAATTGCAAACTAGATACCTCTAAGTAACTTAGCTGTAATATGGGTAGGTAGCCTTTTAAATAGTAGATATTTGGATACTTCTTTTGCTTGAATCTATGTATTCTCTCTCCCACTATTATAACTCTCTCATATATAAATAAATGAATGCTACTGCCCAATTATACTTATCCAAAAAATTTATATTGTCAATGATTGATACTAATGACCATTACCGGTTGCTTTGACAAAATAAAATATACATACAAATATATATAGCATATACATCCAACAAAATTTGATCACCGATTCCACGTGATTAGTCCTTTAAAAAAAAAAAAAAAATATATATATATATATATATATATATATATATATATATATATATATATATATATACATACAATGTTATTATAAACCTTTTTAAATCCTTATTGATTAGTGTTTTTAAAAAATACTTTCATATAAGATACTCATTTATTTCACATCAACTAAGATATTTTTATTGAATCTTATATTTTGATAATGAAATCAATTAATGAGTTTATGGTCTAATTTACGTTTTGAGTGACGTAAGACTAACTTCAATCACAAAAGGTAAATCGATTAAAGTAGAAGGAATCAGACATTGGGATGTTGGGTCGGAGTGGCAGCCAAATTTACAATGACTATTGAGTATCAATAGAGAATCATCTACTCTCGGTGTCATAAAAGGAATATCTCATGTGTTCTTACTCAGATAAATTTTTGGCCAAGGTCATTCGGATTGAGAGAGAAAGAGTTCTACGGGAGAATCCGATTATAGCAAGACTCGAGTAGAAACCATATGGGTCTGACAGCACTACGCCCGGTATACGGTCTCTAGGATATTAGATAGATGAGAGACTATAGGTACACGATAACTTAGGACATACGGGTCCAACGGATTGAATTCTCCTGTATCGTCTAGGGACTATGGTATAGTGGCCTAGTACATTCGCAATCGATAAGTAGAGTGAATTATTATAGAGATAATAATTCACTAAGCTAGAAGGAGTTCTAATAAGTATGATTCACGACCAGCTCAATATTAGGCCTAGAGGGTTACACACATATGATAGATATTACGATGAGTAGAGGTTCGGATATGAGATATCCACCGAAGCCTCTATCTTATTAGATATCTAACAAGCCCCTAAATTATTAGATCCTATGGATGAGATCCAATAAGAGTCAATGATAGATTATTAGATGGAGATCCATTAATCTAAGAGGCTTGGGTAATTGGATGGAGATCTAATACCCAATAGGGCAGGATCCATTAGGGTGAAGTTGATAAGGGACCTCTATAAGAAGGGAACTAATAGTTTATAGGCTAGAGTCTTTTTGGGTTATCTCTCATATTCTCCTCCCCTTCTCCTCCTCAAATAGCAGGCTTTGAGTTTTGAGAAGTATCGTCGTAGCTATGCTGTGTGGATCATCGCTAGAGAGGAGGACGCTTGACCTCCTTCACCCTCTCCTAGAGATTTACAGGGATTCAGGGATATACGATCTCCCTAGGTAATACAATCTTTAATATATGTAGTTTTTTATTTTATGAATTTTACACACCAATCTTTACACGACGAGGAATGCATCTTTAGAAAATTGAGGATTTTATTTTTATGTTCTTCCACTACACATATGATGTCGCCCCTAAGATTTTTCAACAACTACAAGCAATGGTATCGTCGAGACTTGAGAAACCTAGGATAGATCTTTTTTTACCCTATTTTTGAAATCATTTGAGGTCTATAAGTACCCCAACTATTCTTGCATGTAAGGGCATGGATTTGAGCAAAAAACGGGGAAAGAATACTTGAGAAAAAATTATAATTTCTCTAGATTAGTGAGTCTCTTCCTCCTAAAGTTAAAAGGTTTCTAAGAGAGAAATGAGATCTCAAAGAGAGGTGTAAAGGTTCTCTCTTAAGCCTATAAAAAGGAAAAAAAAATTGTAAAGGTAGTTGATCTTCATCCGTTGAAAGAAAATCAATGGTAGAAACCGATGGCCACGAGTGAAGAGGAATTGGGAGTGAATGTAGGTCACGACGATCGAACCACTATAAACTCGGTGTGTAATTTTCTTTTTGCTTTTCATTAATTCACCTCCCTTGTTGATTTCGATCCTAACAATTTCAACTCCATTTACTAGAAATTTATTATTATCAAACAATATCTAGATATCTAGGAAATAATCAAATAAAATATTTCTTATAATATCTAAATAACATTGCCTCGGTGATAATTGTTGAATCTCGGATTTTGATGATGAAACCAATTGATAAGTGTTTATGATTTAATCTATGTTTTGAGTGACGTAGGATACTTCGATCAGGATGAGACAATTAAAGCAGGAAGAATCATGTTGGGCCGGGGGAAAACATGTCAGAAGATTGAAAGTTAAGCTAGTGGATCGGTCGACGTATCGACAGAAGGCTTTGGGCCATGGATTTGGGTATCGGGCTAAGAAGAGTGGATATTGTGCCATGGATATTGGAGTTGCGGAGTCAACTGGCCGATTGGGCAATAGGCCGCAAGAGAGGACAATGCGCCGAAGAATTGGATGAAGCGTCGAGGGACCAATGACATGCCGGATAACATGATTAATTGTTATTATTAATTGTCTAGATCGAAGTATATTTTTACATGTGTAGGATTAACTACGATAGCAAGGCATAAAGCAAAATGAAGTCCTGGAGTCAAGGACGCGATTTCGTTGAGAGTTCGAGAGTTCGTCGGAAGTTATGCAGGAACCAGCCGAGAAGTCTAGGAGCTTGCCAAAGAAGCACATCGGAACTCATCAAGAAGATCATCATGAAGTTTAGGAGCTTGTCGGGAGTCCACTGGAACATTATCGAGAGATCGTCGAAAGTTCGTTGGAAGCTCGCTGGAAGAAACTAGACTTATGAACTTGTTTAACTTAGAATATGTCTTAGGAATCATAGTTAGCATATAATTAGGATTGGAATTTAGCCAACTCAATTATGGGCCAGTTGGGCCCATGTAAGGACCGTATTGGGCCTAATGAAAGGCCCAAATAGTGACCCAAGAGATGACACCATCGTGACATAATCTTTGAGACTATGTCAGGCAGCGGTATCGCTAGTCTGGGCGGTGATACTGCCCCTGGCAGGGTGTCAAGCGATGGTACCACCAATATGGGTGGTGGTACCGCCCAACGTAGTGTCAGTGTCAGACCGACACAGGCGGTGATACCGCCCGTACAGAGGAAACCTTGTTGAATCTCGGATTTTGATGATGAAGTCAATTGTCATTTGTTATCTAATCTATGTGTTGAGATAAGTGTGCAGGATTAACTACGATGAGAGTAAGACAAGCAGCAGGTGTTGCGCCGGAGTCAAGATCATGATCACGTTGGGAGTTCGAGAGTTCGACGGAAGTTCGGACGGTCGTCGGAGGTTCAGCGAGAACAGATCCGAGAAGTCCAGAAGCTTGCCAAGCGAAGCTCGTCGGAACTCGCCAAGTGGATCGTCGCAAAGTCCAGGAGTATGCCGGATGTCCGCAGAAGGATCACCGAGGGTTTATCGGATGATCGACGGAAGTTGGCCGGAAACTCGCCGGAAGAAGCGATTGACGCATCGGAGCAAAGCTGCAGAAGTTGTCTTAGAGTTAATCGTAGTTAGCATGATGATTAAGCTTGAAAATGGGAGGTGATCCCATTAGCTTAATCTTGGGGCAATTGGGCCCCTGAAAAGATTCAAATTGGGCCGAATGGAGCGAACCATTCGGACCCTGATTGCACCAGGAGGTGCAACCGCCAGGGCTGTGAGGTTGGGAGGTGCAACCGCCAGGGCTGCGAGGCTGGGAGGTGCAACCGCCCCAGCCAAGAGGTGCAACCGCCCAGAGCTCAGTCTTCGAGCTAGACTGGGCGGTGCAACCTCCTCTGTCAAGAGGTAGCACCGCCAGAGCTCAAGTTTCGAGCTCTGCCAGGCGATGCAACCACCGAGCTCAGTCTTCGAGCTCTGGCAGAGAGGTGCATCAGCCTGAGCTCAGTCTCGAGCTCTGCCAAGTGATGCAACCACCGAGCTCAGTCTTCGAGCTCTGGCGGAGAGGTGCATCAGCCTGAGCTCAGTTTCGAGCTCTGGCAGGTGATGCAACCACCGAGCTCAGACTTCGAGCTCTGCCAGGCGGTGCAACCACCGAGCTCAGTCTTCGAGCTCTGCCAGGTGATGCAACCATCGAGCTCAGTCTTCGAGCTCTGGCAGAGAGGAGCAATCGCCTGAGCTCAGTCTTCGAGCTCTGCCAGGCGGTGCCACCTCTCCAGTCAAGAGGTGCAACCGCCTGATCCCAGAATTCTGGGATTTGATCGATTTGATCGTTTTGAGCTCCAAATTTGAACTGGGTTGGGGCCTATAAGTACCCCACCCATTCAGCAATGAAAAGATACAGACCTACACCGAAATCTTGATCTTTTCTGTGATTCTAAGAGCTCAAAAGTGTTGTAAAGCCTTTAAGTCTCCTCCTTCTGTTCTTCAAGTTTTCAGTTGTAAAGTGAGGAGAGAAAGGTCTGTAAAGGTTGTCTCCTGAGCCTGTCAAAAGGAGAGAAATTGTAAAAGGGCAGTTTGGCCTTCGCCTATTGAAGGAAGGCCCCTAGTTGACGTCGGCAACCTCGTCGGTGGAGGAAGCCAAAAGTGGAGTAGGTCAAGGCTGACCGAACCACTCTAAATCTCTGGTTTGCGTTTCTTTTCGAGCACTTTATCGTTACTGCAAACCTCCTTCATTACTATTGCTCTCTACGCTTTCACGAACAAGTTCTAAGTGCTGTTCTTCCGAATCTGCATTCAGACGTAAATTCGTATTTTCATACATTACAGTTTACGTTTACGTTTGATTCTGCAGAACTGTCTTCCGTGCTTTTACGAACGAGCTTCTTTGCAGTTTACACTTACATTTTGATCCTATTGATAACTGCAAACTGTCCTCTACAATTTTACGAACGAGTTTCAACATTTAGACGTAAAACTGCATTCAGACGTAAATCGGCTTTCCTCGCTCAATCATCAGATCTCAGTTCACGTTTACGTCTTGATTTCAACTGCATACTGCCTTCTGCGAGTATACAAACGAGTTTCAAAGTTTAGACGTAAATCTGCGTCTAGACGTAAAACTGCGTTTAGACGTAAATCTGCGTTTAGACGTAAATCTGAGTTTAAGACGTAAATCTGAGTTTAGACGTAAATCTGCGTTTAGACGTAAAACTGCGTTTAGACGTAAATCTGCGTTTAGACGTAAATCTGCGTTTAGACGTAAAACTGCGTTTAGACGTAAATCTGAGTTTAGACGTAAACTGCGCTTAGACGCAAAACTGCGCTTAGACGCAATCTGCGCTTAGACGCAAACTGCACTTAGATACAAACTGAGAATTTGCTTTTGCATCATAATAGTTTTTGAACGAACGCAGCTTTTGGTTTTTAATCGCTGTAAGATTTCCGCTGCACTAATTCACCCCCCCCCCCCCCCCCCCCCCCCCCCCTCTTAGTGCTCTCGATCCTAACAATTGGTATCAGAGCAAGGTTAACTCTCTAAAGGATTAAAACCCAAGAGAGATGGCATACGCCGGAAACCAAGAGGGGCATTCGATTACACGTCCACCCATGTTCAGTGGAACGGACTACACTTACTGGAAGACCCGAATGAGGATCTTTCTTATTTCTATGGATTTTGAACTGTGGAACCTTGTTGAAAACGGATTTTCAAAGTCTTCTCTTCCAATGATCGATTGGAATGAGTTGGAAAAGAAGGCTTTCGCTCTTAATGCAAAGGCTATGAATGCCTTATTTTGCGCACTTGATAAAAACGAGTTTAATCGTGTTTCAACTTGCGAAACTGCTTTTGATATTTGGCACACACTTGAAGTGACCCACGAGGGCACAAGTAGAGTGAAAGAGTCAAAAATCAATCTGTTGCTGCATTCTTTTGAACTTTTCCGAATGAAACCGAGTGAAACCATTTGCGACATGTTTACCCGTTTCACGGATGTCGTCAACAGTCTAAAAGGACTCGGAAAAAGTTTTTCGGATTTTGAACTCGTAAATAAAATACTAAGATCCCTTCCTAAAAGTTGGGATCCTAAAGTCACTGTCATTCAAGAGGCAAAGGATTTGCGAAATTTCCCTCTTGAAGAACTAATCGGGTCATTAATGACCTACGAAATGACTTGCAAAGCTCATGAAGAGCAAGAAGACATCCTTCCAAAAAACAGGAAGGATATGGCACTTAAAACTTCTGAATGCCACTTGAGAGAAAACTCAAGTGATGAGGACTGTGATGATGACTTGGCACTTTTGACAAGAAAGTTTAAGAAATTCTTCAAAAGAAACAAGTTTAAAAACGATGTGAAAAATAAACTTGAACCCAAGAAGGACCAAGTGATCTGCTACGAATGTAAAAAGCCGGGACACTACAAGAATGATTGTCCCCAAGTCAAAAGAAGAACATCAAAGAAGAAGGCTCTTCAAGCAACATGGGATGACGCAAGCGCATCTGAAGAAGAAGAGTCCAACACCGAGCAAGTTGCTCATTACGCCTTTATGGCCATCGAAGAGGAGGTAACGGATTTATTAGATGCTGATTTATCTTTCGATGAATTATTAAATGCCTTCCATGATTTATTTGATGAATGCAAAGTTATAAATAGAAAATACAAGTTGCTAAAAAAGGTACATGATAATCTTACTTGTGAGTTTGATAAGTTAAAAGTCGAACATCATGATAGTTTAAATTCATGTATCAAATGTCATGATTTAGAAACTATACAAAAAGAAAACTTGCTACTTAAGGACACCTTGAAGAAATTCGAGGTTGGTAGCAAGTCATTAAACATGATCCTTACAAACAAGGGTCATGCTCCCAAAAGAAGTGAGATTGGATTTGTGAGGAGTCCTCACCAAAATCCAACTACCTTCATAAAAGGCTCCATCTTACATGTTCAACACCAAACCAAGTGCAACTTTTGTTGCAAGTTTGGACACAAGACACATTGTTGTCCCTTCAAGAAAATAAGTCCAAACAAATTAAGTTGGGTTCCTAAAGGAACCATGATAAACTCTATGCAACATGATAGAAAATGTAGATCTATTTATGAGGCACCCAAAAGCAAATGGGTTCCTAAAGATCATCCCTTCCTATAAAAACATTAAAAGTCTAGGCCGGAGCAAGAAATAATATTCTGCTCCTTGACTCTCAATGGTCATAAACCAAGAATCAAAAAGGAACTCGCAACGCTTAAGTAACAAGTGGAAGTTGTGAAATCACAAATACGATACAACCTTATTAGAAACATATGATATCCAAATTCACATACCCCCCTGATCTTCAAAACCCGTTCATCTACGAATTAATTCTTGTAGAAACTAAATATGTCATGATCTTAAAAGGGATACCAAACAAACATACGTATGCACGTTAAAAGATCTATCTTGATCGTACAAAGAGCTTCTTCCTTAAATAAAAACTCATACGAAATCATGTAACAAACATTAATTGCTCTGAAACTCTCCTCAAGGCAAAGGCTCCCTAATCAAATCATCTTAGGTGCTCACTGGCTGCAGGCGGTGGCACCTCTCCAGCTGGCGGTGGCACCTCCAGCTATCACGGGTTGCCAGAGGTTGCACCGCTCAAGCCAGAGGTGCAACCGCCAGCAGCTCTGCCCTTTAAACCCACACTAGGGCCGGCTATGGAACCGACCCCAACTCACCCCCATTTCCTCCTCTACTCTTCCAAGTCTCCTCAATTCCCATTTCACTCCTCTAAGCCTTCCAAATACCTCCCATTTCGGAGCAAAACATCAAGAATCCTTCCTTCTCTTGAAGATTTCACAAAGGTACTCTCTAAGAAGCTCTTAAATTCTGTTTTGTTCTTCATTTACTTTAGCTCATCATCATCCCTCTAAACAACAGTAGTTATGGGATCTAGAAGATCCTCAAGGGACAAGGGAAAGAGGAGAGTAGTAGAAGAGTTTGATCTCACTCTTTTTGATTCCAAAAACCATGCTGAAAAATTTCTCTCCTTCGAACTAAGAAGCATCAATAAGGGAAAATACGTAGATCTGAATGAACTAAGAGATGTAGAGACTATCCAATGGTTTGCAAACCTAAATCTACTTCCAATTTTGCAGATCAACGAACCCATTAGATTGTTTTACAACAACATGCAAATAGATGATGAAGAAAGGATGTCAACCTATCTCTTAGGACAACACATCTCAATCACTGATAGATTCATTTGTGATATGATAGGTATTCCCATGAAAAGCATAGGACTTTACTTTAAAGGATCATGGGATGAAAAAACCATTGAAACATCCTACGTTGAAGCCTTAGGAACAATCCTTGCCAATCCTAACATAGAATCTGTTCCTAAAAGTTGTGAACATCTATTGCCCTTTAACACTAAGATACTTCATCATATCATGACTAGTATAATTCTTCCTAAACAATACCATCATGATGAAGTGAGTCAATTGGAATTAGGAATTATGTACCTAATCATGAAAGGACGTGACATTTGTCTTGGCTATCTGATCCAACAAAACATGTTAGAATTATCTATGAAAGATATGATGCTCCCATATGGTGGAATAATTACTAGAATAATGAAAGCTTACGACATTCAAATACCACTAGAAGAAGAAGTAATGAAAGCAGATAAATTCAGCATAATAAACAAAAATCTACTTCACCGACTAAGATGTCACTATAGAAACGGTAACTGGGTTAGAATGCCTAGAAGAACTGATCCCCCTCAGCCTGAACCTGAACCTGAACCAGAGCCGGAAACCCTAGTCTTTAGGAGTACCCAATCTCCTCCGATCTGTCCCTTTGAGGAAACACATCCGGTTGAGCAAACTCACACATCATCCATCGAAGATATCGGGATTCGGATAGACCGATTTGAACAAAGACAAGAACGGCTTGAACTTCGACAAGATCAAATCCTAACCGAGCTGCAGCAAATCCATCGACAATTTGACTCTTTACTTAGGCACTTTAATCTTCCACCTCATGAATAAGCTTGTATGAACATCTCCTGTTTTTGATATGACATGTTGTAAACTCCTTATGTTATTCATGAAGGACTTTGTCTTTATGGTTACCTGATATGCTGTACATATGTTACCCTGATATGGTTATCTTTGTTTGTGTAAGCATATTTGCAAACATCTCTTGTTGTTTATCTCGGTTTTTGCACTGAAACTAAAAAGGTTTAAAAGCCTATGCCTTGAAAAATATGAAGCAACATACCAATGTAGTTGATAAGTCAGCAGTATGACATTGATATGGTTGCTATTACTAATATGATTGCTATCATGCCATGTATCAAGATATCAAACAAAAATTTGCATCGTACGAACTGATATCTTCACAAAACCCCTATGTGAAGAACAATTTGATTACATAAGAAAAGAATTAGGAATGTTGATTTGTCCAAATACTTAAACTAGTTAAAATTATTTTTCGAATGTTATTACTATTACATGCCTTGACAACGCTTGATCAAATAACATGTTGCAAATTATGTGACAAATATTTTTAACCAAATGCATGTAAGAAGTTCATTTTTCGGTTTGTATGCTAAAAATGGGATGTTCCTGTACACTCTTATGAAAACTCTTTGAAAAATGACTTTCCTCCGTCAAGCAAAAACAATAAAGAGATATATATGTCATGACTTCCTTTATGTGCTTGATAATGCTATCATGCTTTTTGTTGATGACAAAGGGGGAGAAACATATGAATTGATAAACACTATGTCATAGCTGAACTGCCATAATCATGTCTATGTCATAGTTGCAAATACTTGGGTGATGCTATAAACAATGTTATAGTTATGCCATCCTTGCATCACCAAGAGATATGTGAACATGCGCTATAGTTTGCATCATGTCTTGATTTGATATTCTATATTGTGAAGAAAATGCAAACTTGCTAGAAAATCTCAAATGTGTGCATCATGTAAAAAGTCCTACGTAGCTTTATATGATTACATGATGAATAGTTACAAACACTATCATACAAACTTGATGATGTATGTCATGCCTTGACATCATTCTTGAAGAGATACATCATGATGGGCATCATGATGGGAGCATTGATAAGTTTAACTAATCTAACTTATCAATACGTCACTTGAATTCTTAGGTCTTGAATTCAAGGTTGACTTATCTCAACTATGGCATATAGATATGGGGAGTTAAGGACAACTCCTTTATCAATTGATTGTCATCATCAAAAAGGGGGAGATTGTTGAATCTCGGATTTTGATGATGAAGTCAATTGTCATTTGTTATCTAATCTATGTGTTGAGATAAGTGTGCAGGATTAACTACGATGAGAGTAAGACAAGCAGCAGGTGTTGCGCCGGAGTCAAGATCATGATCACGTTGGGAGTTCGAGAGTTCGACGGAAGTTCGGACGGTCGTCGGAGGTTCAGCGAGAACAGATCCGAGAAGTCCAGAAGCTTGCCAAGCGAAGCTCGTCGGAACTCGCCAAGTGGATCGTCGTAAAGTCCAGGAGTATGCCGGATGTCCGCAGAAGGATCACCGAGGGTTTATCGGATGATCGACGGAAGTTGGCCGGAAACTCGCCGGAAGAAGCGATTGACGCATCGGAGCAAAGCTGCAGAAGTTGTCTTAGAGTTAATCGTAGTTAGATGATGATTAAGCTTGAAAATGGGAGGTGATCCCATTAGCTTAATCTTGGGGCAATTGGGCCCCTGAAAAGATTCAAATTGGGCCGAATGGAGCGAACCATTCGGACCCTGATTGCACCAGGAGGTGCAACCGCCCCAGCCAGGAGGTGCAACCGCCAGGGCTGTGAGGTTGGGAGGTGCAACCGCCCCAGCCAGGAGGTGCAACCGCCAGGGCTGCGAGGCTGGGAGGTGCAACCGCCCCAGCCAAGAGGTGCAACCGCCCAGAGCTCAGTCTTCGAGCTAGACTGGGCGGTGCAACCTCCTATGTCAAGAGGTAGCACCGCCAGAGCTCAAGTTTCGAGCTCTGCCAGGCGATGCAACCACCGAGCTCAGTCTTCGAGCTCTGGCAGAGAGGTGCATCAGCCTGAGCTCAGTCTCGAGCTCTGCCAGGTGATGCAACCACCGAGCTCACTCTTCGAGCTCTGGCAGAGAGGTGCATCAGCCTGAGCTCAGTTTCGAGCTCTGGCAGGTGATGAAACCACCGAGCTCAGACTTCGAGCTCTGCCAGGCGGTGCAACCACCGAGCTCAGTCTTCGAGCTCTGCCAGGTGATGCAACCATCGAGCTCAGTCTTCGAGCTCTGGCAGAGAGGAGCAATCGCCTGAGCTCAGTCTTCGAGCTCTGCCAGGCGGTGCCACCTCTCCAGTCAAGAGGTGCAACCGCCTGATCCCAGAATTCTGGGATTTGATCGATTTGATCGTTTTGAGCTCCAAATTTGAACTGGGTTGGGGCCTATAAGTACCCCACCCATTCAGCACTGAAAAGATACAGACCTACACCGAAATCTTGATCTTTTCTGTGATTCTAAGAGCTCAAAAGTGTTGTAAAGCCTTTAAGTCTCCTTCTGTTCTTCAAGTTTTCAGTTGTAAAGTGAGGAGAGAAAGGTCTGTAAAGGTTGTCTCCTGAGCCTGTCAAAAGGAGAGAAATTGTAAAAGGGCAGTTTGGCCTTCGCCTATTGAAGGAAGGCCCCTAGTTGACGTCGGCAACCTCGTCGGTGGAGGAAGCCAAAAGTGGAGTAGGTCAAGGCTGACCGAACCACTCTAAATCTCTGGTTTGCGTTTATTTTCGAGCACTTTATCATTACTGCAAACCTCCTTCATTACTACTGCTCTCTGCGCTTTCACGAACAAGTTCTAAGTGCTGTTCTTCTGAATCTGCATTCAGACGTAAATTCGTATTTTCATACATTACAGTTTACGTTTACGTTTGATTCTGCAGAACTGTCTTCCGTGCTTTTACGAATGAGCTTCTTTGCAGTTTACACTTACATTTTGATCCTATTGATAACTGCAAACTGTCCTCTACAATTTTACGAACGAGTTTCAACATTTAGACGTAAAACTGCATTCAGACGTAAATCGGCTTTCCTCGCTCAATCATCAGATCTCAGTTCACGTTTACGTCTTGATTTCAACTGCATACTGCCTTCTGCGAGTATACAAACGAGTTTCAAAGTTTAGACGTAAATCTGCGTCTAGACGTAAAACTGCGTTTAGACGTAAATCTGCGTTTAGACGTAAATCTGAGTTTAAGACGTAAATCTGAGTTTAGACGTAAATCTGCGTTTAGACGTAAAACTGCGTTTAGACGTAAATCTGCGTTTAGACGTAAATCTGCGTTTAGACGTAAAACTGCGTTTAGACGTAAATCTGAGTTTAGACGTAAACTGCGCTTAGACGCAAAACTGCGCTTAGACGCAATCTGCGCTTAGACGCAAACTGCACTTAGATACAAACTGAGAATTTGCTTTTGCATCATAATAGTTTTTGAACGAACGCAGCTTTTGGTTTTTAATCGCTGTAAGATTTCCGCTGCACTAATTCACCCCCCCCCCCCCCCCCCCCCCCTCTTAGTGCTCTCGATCCTAACAAACCTAAGATGAGATGTTTTAGGCTCTAAGTTTCAATCAACTTGAGCTCTATAAATACCCCTCTCATCCCTGATTAACAAACACAAGTATTGAGAGTAAAAAAGGAAGGAAACGCTGCTACAATCTTGTGTGCACTCCTCTCGAAGTTCTAAGTGTTAGAATAATTTGAGAGAGGAGTAAGCGGTGGTGTATCTCTTAAACCGGAGAATCGAGTTATAAGAAGGAGGTTGATCTTCGCCTATTAAAGGAAGATCAATAATGGATGCCGGTAGCCTTGATGGAAGAGGAATCAGTGAAGTGGATGTAGGTCATGACGACCAAATCACTCTAAAATCTGGTTTGCATTTACTTCTTGCTATTTATCTTTATTACAAACTGAATTCCTCCTTCACTACATTTCCATACAATTTCAAGTTAACATCTTTACGAAACTGGTTTTTTCGTAATGAAGTTTTTAAACCGACGTTATTTTATCGCTGCACTAATTCACCCCCCCCCCCCCCCCTCCCCCTCCCCCTTTTATTGTCGAACCCGTTCCTAATAGTTGGTATCAGAGTATCGTTTTCTCATTTGGTTTAACACCCAAAGATAAATGACTTTTTTCGACTTTCAAGAGGGTCATTCTCTCATTCATCCTCCCTTTTTCAATGGGATGGATTATAAATATTGGAAAACTCGAATGAGAGTTTTCTTGCTCTCTCTGGATTTGAACTTATGGAACATTGTTGAATCCGGTTTTAAAAGGTCTTCTCTTCCAATGAAAGATTGGAATGATTTGGAGAAGAAGATTTTTTCTTTAAATGCTAGAGCTATGAATGCTCTATTT
The DNA here is from genome assembly GCF_036884655.1 of Musa acuminata AAA Group. Classification (NCBI taxonomy): domain Eukaryota; kingdom Viridiplantae; phylum Streptophyta; class Magnoliopsida; order Zingiberales; family Musaceae; genus Musa; species Musa acuminata. The sequence goes on from NC_088355.1 coordinate 34,650,757, forward strand.
TGCGCCTTAGATAAAACTGAGTTTAATCGAATTTCTATGTGCGAAATGACTTTTGATATTTGGCAAACTCTTAAAATCATACACGAAGGCACTAGCAAAGTTAAAGATTCGAAAATCAACTTTTTAATGCATAATTTTAAACTTTTTCGAATGAAACCAAGTGAAACCGTTGTTGACATGTACACTCATTTTACGGATGTCATCAATGGTTTAAAAGCACTTTGTAGAAGTTTCTCGGATTTTGAACTTATAAACAAAATTTTACGTTCTCTTAATAAGAGTTGGGATCCAAAAATAACGGTAATACAAGAGGCTAAAAACCTAAACAGCCTACCACTTGAAGAACTAATTGGGTCTTTAATGACTTACGAAATGACCAATGTGGCACAAAACGAACTTGAGAATAACCTTCCAAAGAACATGAAGGATTTCAGACTTAGAACAATTGAAGACTACTCGAGTATAAACTCAAGTGATGGTGAACTTGAACTACTCATAAAATTTAAAAAGTTAATGAAACAAAAATTAAAGAACAAAAAAAACACAACTACTTACTATGAACGTAAGAAGAATGAAGCAATCTTGGATGAATCAAGCTCATCCGAAGACGAGGAGAAAATCAACAAAGGTGAGATGGCAAACTACACCTTAACGACTTTCGACGATAAGGTAATCAAAATACTTTTAGTTTATTTCAAAATTACATAATTCTTTTCATAATTATTTTTGATTATTTTTCTTGAAAATTATATGTTTAAATAATGTAATAAAAATATAAAAAAATAAAAATAAAATGGGATGATGCTTACCTTTCTAGTGATTTAAAAAATAATCATAAAAATTACATGTTTTATGATAAACAAACAAAATAATTTTGATTAAAAATGCCTTATGAAATCATGATATATGTGTTTAAGAAGTAATAATGTGTATCATGTTGATTTCCGTATTATTTCTTGATTTTGATTAAATGAAATCATGTTTGATTTGAAGTAATGTATAATGATCATGCTTAATGAGTCTTCCTTTCGAAATGATGCATGAAGATTTTTGTGATTTATGGATTATCGATTTTCATGGTAATAAAAGTGACTTTTTTGTTTCAAAAATGATGCATGTTTTGATTTAGCATAAATGAAAAAGACATACTTATATGAAATAGTGTAAGTGTTGACGATTGTATATTTAATGATGTATAATGATGTAATAAAAATATTAAATGTTTTGATACCATGATTCACGATTTTATGCATGAGATTTTAAAGTTATATATGATGATTTTTATGATTTATTGATCTTGATGATTTTTATGATAAATCTTGCACTTTCATATTAAATAATGATATATGTTTTGATTTGACAAGTTGAATGAATGAGAACAAATGATGATTTTTCTCTTAATTATAACTTATGATATTTTTTATGAATCATCATCTTGATTTTGAACTCCTACCATTTTTCTAAAAAGGAGATATTAATGAATATATTTATGTCCTTTTTATGAATCTCTTGAAAATAATTTTGATTTAACAAATTGAATTTGAATGAGTTTTATCTTGATTTTTCGAGCTTTATAACTAGAGATTTCTTATGCATCAATCAAGATATTATATCATTTTTTCTCCTATGTTTCTTTTTGCCAATTGCTAAAGAGAAAATAAATGATCAAAATGTTGATTTAATGATTTAATGTTTGGTATCATGAATGCTTTAATATCATGCATGGGGGTAATGATGAAGGTTTTGAACACAAATGTTTGTATCATTTTTTATGATTTTATATTTTGAAATTATGCATGATGAGTTGATGTGATGTTGGTTTAATTGTATGAATCAACAATCTTTTTATCAAATGAATTATGATTTTCTTTAATTCTTGATTTATAACTTGAGTTTTCTTTTTGAATCAAGATTGTTTCCTATCATGCTTTCTATTTACAAAATGAAGAAACTTGTCAAAAATGATATATGATCTTTTGACATTCATTTTTGTTGTTTACCTTTGTCATAAATTAAAAATTATTGTAAAGGGAAAAAGAATTATAATATTGTATTCTTCCTTCTTTTTGACAATAATAAAGGGGGAGAAATATTGCTAGCTCAAGATGCAAAACATGCTAACATGCACTTTGCAATGGAAGTAAAATTGCTAGCTCAAACATTACAAAGGAAGCAAAAAATTGTTAGCTTGCAACTTGTTTATTTCAAGAAGCAAGAGTTGCATTTTTGAATATCTCTAATTTGCTAGCTTGCATGATGTTGAACTTGCTATCTTGAACATTACAAAGAATTGTTATCTTGCCCATCGCAAGAAACAAAATATGCTAACTTGTAAGTTTAGCAAAATTTATAAACTTGCAAAACTCAAAATTATTTGCTAGCTTATAAATTGCATGATGATAAAACTGAAGATTATGTTTATTATGCAATGAGTTGAAATTATGTCTAAACATATTAAAAATTACACTTCTCCTTTTTGTTGATGACAAAGGGGGAGAAATATGATGTTATGCATAAGTTTATGATAACATATTGCTTGGATTTTTGAATCCAAGAGTTCAACTCAAATATGCAATATTGATAGGGGGAGTTTAGTTAACTCAGTCATCAATTGGTTGGCATCATAAAAAAGGGGGAGATTGTTGAATCTCAGATTTTGATGATGAAACAAATTGATGAGTGTTTATGATTTAATCTGTGTTTTGAGTGACGCATGATGCTTCGATCAGGATAAGATAATTAAAGCAGGAAGAATCATGTTAGGCCGGGAGAAAACATGTCAGAAGATTAGACGTCGAGCCAGTGGATTGGTCGATGTATCAACAGAAGGCTTCGGGCCATGGATTTGGGCATCGGGCCAAGAAGAGTGGATATTGCGCCAAGGATATCAGAGTTGCGGAGTCAATTAGCTTATTGGGCAATAGGCCATAAGAGAGGACGATGCGTTGAAGAATAGAACGAAGCATCGAGGGACCAATGACATGCCGGACAACATGATTAATGTTTAGTATTAATTGTCTAGATCGAAGTGTGTTTTTACATATGCAGGATTAACTACGATAGCAAGGCATAAAGCAAAATGAAGTCTCAGAGTTAAGGATGTGATTTCGTTTGGAGTCCGAGAGTTCATCGAAAGTCCAAACGTTCGTCGGAAGTTCTGCAGGAACCAGTCGAGAAGTCCAGGAGCTTGCCAAAGAAGCTCGTCGGAACTCGCCAAGAAGATTGTCGTGAAGTCTAGGAGCTTGTCGGGAGTGCATTGGAATATTGCCGAAAGATCGTCGGAAGTTCGCCAAAAGCTCGCCGGAAGAAACTAGACTTACGGACTTGTTTAGCTTAGAATATGTTTTAGGAATCATAGTTAGCATGTAATTATGATTAGAATTGAGCCAACCCAATTATGGGCTAGTTGGGCCCATGTAAGGATTGTGTTGGGCCCAATGAAAATCCCAAACAATGACCCAAGAGATGGCACCATCGTGGCACAGTCTTCGAGACTATGTCAGGTAGTGGTACTGCCAGTCTGGGCGGTGGTACCACCTCTGGCAGGGTGTTAGGTGGTGGTATCGCTAGTCTGGGCGGTGGTACCGCCCAACGCAGTGTTAGTGTCAGACTGACACAGACAATGGTACCGCCCATACCTAAGAAACCCGAGATGAGATATTTTTAGGCCCCAAGTTTGAATCAACTTGAGGCCTATAAATACCCCTCTCATCCCTGGTTAACAAACACAAGTATTGAGAGTAAAAAAGGAAAGAAACGCTGCTACAATCTTATGTGAACTCCTCTCAAAGTTCTAAGTATTAGAATAGTTTAAGAGAAGAGTAAGTGGGGGTGTAAGATTTATCTCCTAAACCCGATAAAAGGAGAATCGAGTTGTAAGAAGGAGGTTAATCTTCGTCTATTAAAAGAAGATCGATAATGGATGCCGATGGTCTCGACGGAAGAGAAATCAACGAAGTGGATGTAGGTCACGACGACCGAACCACTTTATTGCAAAATGAATTCCTCCTTCACTATGTTTTATTGCAACGAAGTTTTTAAACAGATATTATTTTACCGTTGTACTATTTCACCCCCCCCCCCCTCTTAGTGTCAGGCCCATTTCTAACATTACCTTGATGATAACGAGACCATTGACTATGCTTAATAGGTGCAATAAGGAAGTGATGAAAATAATTCATAAGACTTCTTTCTAAAATTATCCAATCGAAATTATTTTTCAACCCCTCTTCGTCATCAGAATTACTTATTCCATGATTACCAATATATGAAATTATAAAATGAAATTAAAAAATTATCAATGATAATTTTAAAAGAATATAAATAAAAATATATTTATGCTTAAAGCAACATTCTTATGGCTTTAGATTTTCTACATGTATAATAAATATTTAATAAGAGGATGGGCCTTACAGAATAGTAAGATTGCTCCTTTATGACCCGGGAAACTAGGGTATCGAGTCATGAAAACAATTTTTTTAAATATTTAAAGATAAAACTATATACATTGACCTTTTGCACATGCGGGGGGGAGAGCCTCATGCACTATATACACTCTTCATAATAAGCTAATAAGCATTTGATGACATGATTAATTCTTATTTAAAGCCAAAATAATTAGTGTTGATAACTAAATCAAACATTATCTAAATATAATAAATATGGAGAAAATAAAAAACCTTGTGATACTAAAAAATAAAAAATAATAAAATAGAAAGCCAATGGTATATTGTCTATCTGTGTTGTATTGAAAGTTTTTCTAAAAATCTTAAATCATTTTAACAAGTGCTTCTATGCAATGTATTATTATTTTTATTTTTATTCCAAAAGCATATTAGGAAATTATTTTTCTGAACCAAATTTTCTCCATATATTGTGGACCATATAGAAGCTCAGATGTCAAAAAATATTATATGGATCCATTGGATTTTAGTATAAATTAAAAAAGGAGAAAAAAAAAATCACTGTTCAAATATTAAAAAATTTAGAAAAATATCAAAATAATCCCTAAAATAGGAAACTAGTGACATATGTCCATCTATTCAAAGTTTTTTAAAAATTTTCAAATCATTTTGAATAGTACATCTCCGCGATGCACTATTTTCTATTTTTCTTTAAAAACAATGCATTGCATATTAGAATTTTTTTTTTCTAGACCAAGTTTTCTCCATATATTGTGGACATTTATATACGCTCAGATGTTAGAAAACATTGCACGGATGTATTATCTTTTGGTAGAAATTAAAAAAAAAAGAGAAAATAGGTGAAATTTTTGAAAAAATAACACAAAAAATTTCTAAAATGAAAAACCAATGACAAGGGGAAGTTCAATCTTGTATTGGTCTAACATGTGGAAAGGTATGTGCCGTTGCGTCTCGAATAGTGGGTGACACATGAACCAAATGGTTAACTATAAGGCATCTTGATCGTCATGACTATATAATTGTCAAAATTTCTATAATCCTAACCCATATGAAATATTATCATCTATAATCCTAACCCATATGCCTAATTGTGAAGCCTCTCTAGCACTTATGTTGATGCATTTGATACTGAACTAAATGAAAGGAAGCAACAAAAATTTGAAGAAGCAAATCTTTGTAAAACAGAAAATGTTAAAACAAGCTTAACCTTAGTTGAGTTAAATTGTAGTTGACCTTTTTATCCCGACCCGAGAATTGGTCATAACGTAAAAGAAAAGATGAGAAACAATCTTATTATCATAGAAAACTTTATTAGAAATATTATTCAGTTGACATGTATATAAACGTTTAGCTTAATGCTACAGCATATGTTTTGACATGCACAATCCATGTCATCCAGGAAGACAAATGTAACAATAACCACAGGAATAGTCAGCACAGGCATCTATTGAACATAGCTGCGGCAGCAAATTATAAACGCTACAAATTCCATTGAGAAAGAATAAACCACAATAGAGATTTTTCCCACCCAAAGGATTAAATTCTGCATAAAATCCTTCCTTACAAGGTACTAAGTGCAGTCAAATTTTCATGTAACCTCGTAGATTTCTCCATGTGTGCTTGCAAGAACGAGACCTGAACAATATTTACCTCGTTTGTCAGGCTGCATAAAGCAGCTTTGACGTACTCAAAATTTGGGCCATAAATATGAGATGCACATGCTGCTTTAGTGGCAAGGAGTTTCCGGTCACCTGTTGCAACAATGGAATGCTTAGATATGGCACAGGAAACATGGATAATACAAAAATTACAACTAGACTGCAACCTAGAAGGATCCAGGTTGTGTTTTGTTAGATGGTAAAGGGTCATCTCTCTTGGAAAAGATGGCTACAAAAGTAAAAAAAACACTAATGGAAAACAACAAACATATAAACGTGTATCCTGGACATGCATCACACCATACATCTGTAAATGGCATTTTGTTATTTTTCATGAAGGTGGAAGTAACTATCAAGGAACAGGAGGGTGGAATAAGATTACAGATTACGAATCATGCTATCATGATTGCCTCTGACAATCATGATATCTCTCTCTGTATTCTGGAATCGAATCAGGTTACAGATTACGAAATTAATCAACTCCCACAAAACTGGACCGCCAGAAGTATATAAGCCCTCCAATTTTGTGTTTCTTACTCGTATGTTCATTCACAGGAGAAGAAAAACACCTAAATTGATTAGGAGTTAATTGGACAACTTACTGTATTGCATATCTTGGAGATAAGCATTCTTGCTGAAGTGGCGTGTTATCCACCATCTACAACGAACCTTCCATGATTCTCTTGCTTGACCCTCGGTAAAAACTCTAGGAATTTTATTAGAAGATATGATAGCAGCTGAACCTCCTTGTCCATTTGCTGATACACGGTCTTCATAATCGGCTACCGAGGAAGTAAGAATCTTGAGGAAGCACGAAGCAAACTCTTCCCATACGCCAGACCTCCCATCAGTAGCATCCAGATGCAAAGTTATCATCTCGAGGAGAGGTACAGTATCATAATTACCTAAAAGAAGTGAGAAAACAGAACGGCGTAGGTTAAAAACATCTTGACTGTCATTGCACCACATACTGATATTCAATAAGACCAATCAGTTAATATCATAACAAATCATTTTTAATACTCAGAACCGGGCAATCAGCACATATATTCATAAGGAGAATGAAGTAACTAGTTGTTCAATATATAGTTAGTTAGCAATCCATTAATCTGTTAGGAGGTCTGGGAATTGTCGCCCATATGTCACCACAAAGTGAAGCAGCACCAAGAAAATTCAAAAATTTTCAAACACAGACAAATACACACATGCATATATGTGTAAACACAAGTGAATACATGTGGAAACTATATACAAACATGTAGACATATATAAAGTATATCCAAATGTACATTTCTTGTATATGAATAATATGCACAAACAGTAAAAGTTTAATAATGTGCATCACATAAATGTGTAAATATGAACTTACAACAGGTCAGACCCAGCCATACCCACCTCTTTCAAGACTTGCCTCGTTTTCCTTTGCTTTCCAGCTTCCCTGATATGTCACAAAAATTTTAGAAAATTACAGGGTCTGCCTTGATGATCCTCCTCCTGGACCCACACATCATTCACCCACTCATTCCTATCATCTAACTGACCAAATTCTCCTACCTGTCAGCCTCCCTTCCCTCTTCTCCTTGAGATGTGAAGCTCTATTGCATCTTAAACAAGATTCAGATATAAGTAGCTGTAGGCCTGCTATAGCCACTACTAATCTCCTAAATTAAAGCCAACACAAGTAAACAACATTCCGACATTTTCCTATATGTGTTACTCAAGACATCCAACTCCTATACGCAAACCAACTTCCCCCCAGCCAGAAACAAATACCACCATCATAAGCAAGCAACACTACAGAAATTGCCACTCTTTGACTCAATATAAATCGACATAGGCATATTTACACCTATGCAGATGCTCCAAAGTTGGTGTCTAGCCAAGGCAAATTTAGGCATACGGTGGACAAACTTCATCACCTTTGAGGTGACTTATTGGTAAAAATAAATACCTTCTCTGCTGCAATTGTGCTCATCCTACGAAAAAACAACTCTCAGAAGTTTCCTACATTCGGAAGTCTTACCAATAAAGTAAAAAGGACAAGCTATGACAGTAGGAACCTATATTAATTCCCAAGCACAAAAACCTGAAATACGAAAAAAAGGAGAAACCATGGTTTGCAATTCCAATTAGATCTAGTTGGTACAGATTATAACCTATTTTAACACAAGAAATTATAAGTCAATCATTTCAGCTTGAAATCAACTGATTCAGACTGATCGATTACTATAATGGACGAAGAAGGACAAGAAGAGGACAAAAGAGTAATAGGAACCTTGAAGCAACTGCTGCCAGCTATCGTTCCAACTGCATGTCATTGAGGATGATAAGATGTGGGAAGAAGTACGTAGCAAGACAAAAAGATATACAACCCAATTATGAGTGTAAGAAACACTTGATATACTATAGCACTGACCAATCTAGCCATCTCTTCTGTTTTACTACCACCTCCTTCCGCCATTGCAGCCCATCACATCTTCCAGGTACTTGCTCCAATGATTGCTACAACATGCTGCAAGCCATCATTGTCGATGGCTACGATTATTGTGAGATCTCAATGGGAGACCTGTAGGGTTCCCACTTTGTCACTTTTTCCTCACTTCAAATTCGTCACTTAAAATTCCATAAATATCTGACTGGTTTACATATTTTTCCTATTTGCAGGCTGCTCTGGAAGTCCATACTTTGGCATATAAGCAAAATCTTACTAGAATATATCAACATCTTATGTCAATTTCAAAGTAATGGAAAATAATTAGTCATTTTGAAAAACAACAACGATACAAGAAGGCATAAAAGACAGCAAGAAAAGCTACGTAGCTACAACTTACGTAAACTATGAAACTCAGCACATATCAAAGATAATACTTATGATTAGGCCATACCACTTCTATGCATTTTAATTAGCCTTTCAAGTGACAGGTTACACGAAGGGTCCCTTGTCAAAGCATCCTCATAGCATCTATGAATAGCAGTTAATTGACTGCTCTGAAAAGCCTCCAAAATTCTAGCCCTCAATCTGAAGGAGAAATGGCAAGTTTAACACAAACAAAAGATAAATTAAAATTTCAAGCAATTAGTGCACCTGAAGTAAACGAATAATCAATAAAAAGACAGAGCACCGTAAGAAAATCTGGAAGCCCTATAAAAAGTCAAAAGGAATGAAAAAATCAACTATAATAACAAACTGAACAATATCATAAGATGTTCATTTGAAACTAAACTACAAGAAACATAAACAAATCTAAACTAGGCCCCACGTGATTCTAGGTCCAGATAAGGCCCTACATATGAATCTAAAACAGGCTAGGTCCCACACTGGGCCCACCATAAATGTTGACAATCTTTCACATTCTTTGTCAAATAAAAAGGCCACCCACATCATCACATCCATTCAAAATCATAAAACCAACCAAGCACACATCGACCTTAATCCATGACAAAGTTTAACAATAATTCAAAGGAAATAAAAAAGTGAGACGGCTGTGATAATTTCCAAATGGGACAGAGTAGAGTCATAAACTAGGTAAAGAGATCTACCTTGGCAAATAAAACTAAATAAGAAATAAAAGAACATTAGCAGAAGTTGCAGATCTTTTAAGTTCAAAGAAGGATGATTCATAAGAAAAGAGTATACAGTTTAAACCAAGGTCTGCCGTATCGAACCGTGCCGCCCGGTATGGGCGGTACGTACCGGTTCGACAGGGCAGCAGTACATGGACCGCCCGGTACCGGTCCGCACTGTACCACTACTACAGTAGTTCTGTAGCAGTGTACCGAACACTGTAGCATCGGTACACCATACCATACCGGTACTGAACCCGGGTCAAAACACCGGTACGATACGGTACGGCAGACCTTGATTTAAACAAATGCAAAAAGAAGCCATTCACCAGTGCCTTGAGAGAAATTGGAGGCAGGAATTAAATGAATAAATTAACAAGGTCAAAATCCATTTAACTATTATCAAGGATATTGTAAAATGAAGACAGGAGAATAAAGAAAGATATACAAGGAGACTACATAAAAGAATAGAAGATAAAAGACAGTGATAGAGACACAAATGGAGTGAGAAAGGAGAATAGAAGATGGGTAAGGCAATATCATTGAACAAATATGGAAGTATTCACCTCGAGATATTGTTGACGGTGGAAAGAAAGAAAGCAAAAAGATTATCCTTGAATAGATATAACGACAGCCACTGGAAAAAAAAAGATTAATTTCCTCCTCTGTTCCATTCTCAGTTATAATGTGTTATCATACAATTTTGAAAGAAAAATTGACAACAATTTGAAACAATTATCCTCAGTTCCATGATATGATAATCATACTGGTTAAATTTAGCATGATGAACCCCAGAGGATGTGAAAGCACTAAGCACAGACCGTGGCTACAGAAATCTTTTGTTTGGATGCTGCACTAACTTAGGTGTTTAAGAAACAGAAAATGAAAAAGAATCCTATTTCACAATATTACAATTACCTTAACCAGAGTAACTTGGAAACTAAACATTGCCAGAAAGTTATGCACATTAAGTAGCTCCAAATGTTATGTGTAGTGTCTTGTGCCTTTATTAATGAAGAGAAAAAAAGGAAGTTTTCCCCCCTGATTTTGCAGCTACTTATTGCCATCACTGATGCTAAATACATAAGAGCTGTTAGTAGGCTTGGTGAAAAATATAGCTAATTAAGTGAACTAGTCTATAGGATGAACAACGATGTTACTGTAAAAGTTTGACCCTAGATATTAATAAATGGGCATTGTAAAGATCTAAAAAGAACACCCGAAATCACTCAGCTGAAGAAACCTGAAAGGAAGTGCACCGCTGAAATTCTGGCAAGAATTCTCCAGCTCCATTAATGCATCGTCAACACGATCACCAAGCAGAAGTAGCTGGCAGTAAAGAAATATCAGCTAGAGTGAGCATATCCAAAAAAAGACCAAAATGATACCCTGATTTAAATATGCTTTTTACAATGCTAGTCCAAGTAAATATGTAAATAATTATTAAGTAATGCTAGTGAAGCACACCAAAACAGAACAGACATGAACAATTGACTCAATGATGACATGTTCAGCACAATTGTGTTCACTGTTTTGAGACAACATAATTTTGATAATGAGAAACAAATTGTTATGAAGCATATTCTATTCAGAATCAATACAGTGAAACACAACTCCTGCAACGTCACTTCCTTGGGATGCAAAGCTGACAAAATAATATACTGCTACTAAGTAATACTTTAATCAGAACAGCCAACCTAAATAGCACTCAACTGTAAATACATGCACGTCAATTAAGGGAAAAACTCTCATTTCATTGCAAAGAAGTAATGAAAATGAATCCTAGAGATGATATTAAAGATGAATGCAGCTGTCCTACAGAACACATTTACTTCCTTAAAAATGACAATAACAAGTGTCACTCTATTAAGTTCATTTCATACAAAAGAACAGATCTAAAGACCACGTCGGTGAAAAGGGACTTGATGGCTTAACAATTTCTGTATATCAAGTTCTTGTTGTTGAAAGAACGTTAGTTTGGATGGTGTACTAAAGTTGAATCAGATGACCATCAGATGAGGTCAAAAGAAATTTCTTCACTGCTGTAACAAACTTATTTTAACAATCTTCATGCATTCCTTAAAGTGCATAGACTATGAGAAAAAAAAAAGAACTCTCACAACTCACTAAGATAAAACACATTCTAGAAAATCTCACATGCTCAATCATCTTAAGATGACTTTAATCTGTTCCCTTTTCAAGTAAAGGTGTGCTAGAGGGATCTTGCAGTTAAATAATCAAACTTATGCCAAGTGAAAATTAAAGTTGGTGTTTTAAGTTAGCAAACCAACAATTCTTACAAATTTTGATCTCTATGATAAAGGGCTGACTCAACCACTAAATGCATATGATTTATTTATAATAATGGAAAAGAAGTGGAAAATTTTAGAAGCATGTTCCTAGGCCTCGATATTCTTCCTGGGACCTGATAGCTAAAAATTGTTGTTACATATCCAAGTGAAAAATATGGTAGCTGCTTTGCAGGCCACATATCACTACTCCACCGGACATCATTATGGAAACTCCATAAAGTTATGCAGCTTGTATATATAGTCAATCGTGCAAAAACCCCACCTCTAGCTAACATCAGAAAACTCAACCAATTCAACCATATGAATGCAACTGGGTAGTAATATGAAGGCTCGGATAAGCAAGATGACATCACGACCAACAACACCAAGTCTGATATCCAAATACAACCATTTCTAGAAGCTATCCTCTCTCCACTGATTCATCTCACACCACCTGTAACTCATTGCCACCAGCCAATAAAACTTCTCCACCTCTGCCTACTCCACTCTCATTCTCCACCTTTCCTCCCCTTTTTCTTCTCCTCCACCCCCTTCTTGGTGTCAACCGAAATGCCAACATACCTTATGTCAGTATGCCAATATGTAATTGATCCGTACTGACACAGCCAGGAATCCTTGTGGATCTGGTATCGAGATTTAAAACTGTGATTGTAAGCACCTCCATCAGTTCTTATTCTACAAAATCTTCTTACCGTTTCCTCATTTAATAATGACAAATGGAAATCGAGAATTTAATTTATTTTATATTTTCATGAATTTGCTAAAGGCATAGATTGATTAATGAATCAATAATTAAGCTAAAATACCAGATGGAATTGATTGATACTTTTTTTGTGGTAGGTACATCACATCCAGGCAGAAGTTAGATGTAGTAACAGAATTGTGTACTTATTATTTTTAAATAGTTTAAAACAATCTTATTTTGCCTTGTTTAATAATCAAAGGAACCAAAAGTACAGAACATGAAATATTAAACATGTTGACTTATGTCCAAATACTTGAGGTCAGTTAGCAACAACTGTCGATACATGAGAAATAGACATTATGGTTCAATTTTATATAAAAAGAATTATCTGCTGGTCCTCACAAATATAATGTTGAACAAGATACCTGTACAAGAGGCAGTATGGCTGCCAATAATGGAGGTGTAGAGTGAAGAGCAAGCCTCAAATGTTTCACTGCATCGTTATAATACTGATTGACCAACCTTCTGTATGAGCATATAATATGCTCCAGATCCCCAGTCAAATGATCCAATTGTACAGGCAGCAAACATTTTTCCAATCCTTTCAAACATAAACAATACTGCAGTGAGTCATGACCACAACCTTTTCTTCTGAGGCCCAGACAGGCAACTTGTAGTTAGCACAAATTCATGTCAATATATCAAAATAGAACTAAACAAGAACTTCAAAAAGATTAGTATCCTGTGATACATTTAAAAGTTTTGCAAAAGAAATTTACCTCACAACCAATGGCATGAAGCCAATGGGAAGCAACAACCATATCAGCATAGGTAGAAATCTATGTTCAAGCAAAATAAATTGCCAATAAAAGTTTAATGTGGTCATATCATAAATATAGTTCATCTCGTGGCCAATAAAGAATGTTTGCCAATATTTAAACCCTATATAGTTTAAGTTCATGTGCTCCTCATATGTTTTCTTTCCTCATACTTATGTTACACTCTAGGCCACTGGTGATAAAATTTGATCTGATTGCATGTTTCTTGTGCAATTTCTCGTTTAAAACCTCAAGCTTTAGCTGTCTACTCACTTCCCAGTCCTGCATCATTCGTTTAGTAAAATGAAACTACAACTGGATTAATCTAACATGACCTGCGCAAGCTCCATGGTTAAGTATGGTTGCCCCAACATCTGCCATTAAAGTTGAGAAAAAGAAATTATTCATTGATCAGTTTGTTCTGATTGAGTTGCAAGATGCTTCTCATGAAACAGTGGATATGAGTTACCTAACTAGTCTTGTGATGGAGGTTCTTTTCATAATTTTAGCTACTGATGACATGTCTATATTTTCATGATTTGTGGATTACTATAATACTAAGATGCATTTCATTATGCAGTTAGGCACAATTCTGGTCAGTAGTGGGTCATCAATTAGATCGAAAGTGAGCTATTGTACAATGTAAGATTGCTCTTCTGTGACCAAGGTGACCAAGATTTGAGTTGTGATTCATGCACTGGTTCGCCCTTTTAGTGTATCACTAGATGAGAAATCCCTCTAAGCCAAAATTTCATTTATATAAATTTCTGCAACCTTTTGGTGTAAGTAAAATGTCTGATCACTAATAGCTTCTAACCTTAGAAGCATGATATAGTGGAACTTGTATCTTTATTCTTACTACAAATGTCAAAGAGTCAGTAGGCTGTGAGTTCATAAGATTCCCATGGATGCATTAGTTAAACGCTCTCGCGCCACACACATTTTGCAGCCCTGCTTGAACTAAAACAACCACAGCCCATTTGAACTTATAAGAAAGAAGACAACAACATGGAGGCTACACAATGACCTTCCCTGTTAGGTTCAAACTTCAAACAACAGACATTTCTTATCCAGGTTTTCGAAAAAGAGAAAACTGAAGAGAAGACAGCTTGTTACATGCGATTAAGGCCCTTAAACTGATAAAAAAGAAAGAATAACCCAAAATATCACAGGATAAAAAGAATAATCACAGTCATGTATTACACCCTTCAGCTTAAGTGCTCTAGCACTCCTAAATAAAGACCGCATATACTTAGTGATTAACCGGATCAACCATGAGATCCTACAAATTGTGGTCTTATATATGCCTAAACAAGTTCAAAATGAACCCTACGTACTGCAAACCCAGAAGTAAATATGGAAAAGAAAGATCAACCCAAGATTTAGAATAAGACCATTCCATAAACTTGCTTCTGAATGAATCAATGGTAAGACCAAATGTGCCCCAGGAACAACAATAATGAGCTGATCACATCCATATGAATCTTTATTGTATACTTTTAATTCAGCTTGTTAGTTATTGGGAAATATAAATTTTCAAATATAAAAACGTCATCATTCCATTGTAAACATAATAAAAATTATGCATCCACTTAAAAGGAAATACAAGCTTAATCTATAGCTACAAAGAAGACAAGTAATGAAGCATAACTTGTAACTGAGTGTAGAGGAACTAACCATGTGCAAGAAAAATAGAACAGTTTAAGGAGTGTGGACGAGGGTTAAAAGGTTGGTCATCATTCATTTCAGATCCACTTGGGTGGAGTTCAGAAGCTCGAAAAGCATCATCAATTTCTTTTTTCACCTCAATTTTCAAGTCAAAATTTTTTTTTTCATTGCCAACTGAGCTTTGGGAAGCAACTCTGGCAGAATAATTGGCATCTTCAGTATTAATGGCATTATGCCCATTTGAACTTGCAAAAATTTCAGGTCCTTCAGAACCATCACAAGAGGTTGCATCAAGAGCCTCTGATGCCATCTGTAGGTCAAAATCTTTTATTTTCATGCCTTCTGGGAGACCAGAATACCACATGTGATACAGTATTAACCCATGGATCAGGTTCACAATTGGTTCACTTGCAGAATCATGATATTGAACAAGACTGAAGAAAAAAAACATAATTTTAGTGAAATAGGATAATAATATATAAACAAAAGATAGACCCTTTTATTTGTTTACCCAACAAACTATTAAAAAAGTTAACCAATTATTGGAATTCACCTTTCCCATGAACTCAACGGGAAAGAAAATAGTTGATTATTTAATATTGTGTGAACTCTTACATACAATGAAAACAGTTAAAAGGAGTAACTACAAAATTAAAATTAATTATTGTTAAATTTGACTGTGGCATTTTCTGGTAGGAACTTCACAACAAACTGAATGCTACCGAAAGCTGCAACTCACATCAAATCATAGGATAAATTAATGGACAAGTTATTGTGATCTATAACTTAGGACCTTCATTGCTCCACAATGCCTACAGAAGTACTTCTATTTCACCTTGATAAATAGCCACAACAAGGTTTTCAATTCACAGCAAAGGAGCACCAACACAGTACGTATAGACTTACATGGATTAACATATGTTCCACTCCAACTAGCATGAGCTTTGTGCCAGACCATCACTGTATTGGTAGACACTGGCATGATGAGGAACTATACCAATATTAAGTCAATATGGCATATGCCAATCTGCATAGAGTCACAACAGCACATACACCTTTCAAGCTATGAATTTCTAAAACATGAGATACAATGGTGGTTCTGTTATATGATGAATAGGTACTAGCCTACTAGGTACTACCATCTAAGCCAAACACTTAAAACACTACTTACTATCACTTAAACTCTGACCAATCTAATCAATAACACAACCCTAGCTTTAGAACAACCATTAAGATATGATTATTCATGAATGTCATCATCCGAGCTCCCACATGGACCAAACCCAACACTTTACTGAGAAACTGCTGCCCCTGCAGCCGAAAACAGCCTATACACTAATCACCATCATCAGGCACACTGATGTGGACTATTCAAACTGGGCTATCACAATCTCCGCCTACATTTCTAACATTCTCATCAGATCCACACACATATCATAGACATGAATCACCAGCATCTGAATGTTATAGCCCACCACATCGTTGCCATCCTCTGCAGTGTTTTAAGATCCTGACATGGTCCACATACTGCAGGTGGTTGTTGCTCTGACATTGTGTGTCAAGGGCCAAAATATGCCAAGGCCCCAACTAAGGTTACTCAGAAGGTTTTCTTTCAGTTGGTAGCAACTCATATACTATTCAAAGTAATTAGACATGACATGGGACTAATCAAATTTCTGTATCATAATAAATCTATATAAGCATACACATATAGAAACTAATATGTTCTGATCAATACATAATCATATCTTTGTCATATAGTACAACAAGAAACTGATTGCCAAGAAAGGACAAAAGAAAAGATGCTTCATTCTTGAAAAGTACAGCATCAACAAAATCAATGTCTTGGTCATAGATAACATAACTCATAATGCATGCATAAAAAGAGGTTAATTAGTTGATAGTTAGATAATATAGTTTCGATGTAAAAGATTGTGTATCATATCTGAGAAGATACATACAATTTTGTAGTATTGAATGCCTCTTCAATGTTCCCATGTGAAAGATAGAATAGAGCTAATTCCAGCTGGATGGAGTACCTCTGTTCGACAATAAGAAGACAGAGAGATCAACCACAAAAATACAAGTTATTGTTATGCAGTAAAATCACAATCAGTATTGAGCTATGGAATTATTAAGAATGAAGAAATGTCATAAGCAGCATACTAAAGGTTTAATCGTGTCAAATAGCAAAAGTAATTATTGAATAGCATATATCATGATAATAGCATAATAAATTTACAACATCGGATTGGTAGATGATAGACACCCATTGCTGTAAGAAACAAAGACAGCACGTGAAAAGATAACATAAACATGAAAAACTTCAAAGAAAGAGGATCTAAATCTGGTACTGTGGAAGAAAATTGACAAACTATAAACATTATATGATAAACAAAAGTAAGACTAACACCAAATACTTTTGAATTTCAAAGGACCAGATTTACTTTCAAGGCCAGAAGTTAAAAGAGTAAAGCCGGTACATGGAAAGCAAAAGATCAGCTCAATTATAAAGCTCGACACAGCACAAATCCAGGTGGAACTCGACCATTCAGCTTTCATAATTATTTTGTTCGTGACGAGCCTTCTAATATACATCAGCCAGACGAGATATATTCCAAACAAATTAACCACTATGATGGCATCAAACATGTTTATGTTCCTCAATGAATTCCCTAAGAAACCGAAAGTGCAAAAATCTCACTGACGGATAGCTGATACCTTCTTGGAGCACTTTTTCGTCCACACGAGCTTACTCATCCAAACCTCGTACATCTTTTTGATCTTGGTCTGGTAATTGCCCCCCTTTCCTCCAAGACGTCTCTGAATCTCCATTGCGACCTGCCAACAAACGCGTCCAGTGCATCATGCAAAGAGCAGTACCACAGACAGCAGATCGACTTCTGTGCAACGCTCACCAAGAAGTTCCTCCGATCCTCCAACAGGGTGCTGGCACGAGGTGTCCCCTTCAAGAGGGCGCTCAAGGTGCCGCTGGCTTCCTTCCAGCTGTGCGCCCTAGCGAGGCGGTCCAAGAGGCGGCTCAACCTGTGCCTGTTCTGAGACAGCAAGGGTTTTGGGCCTAACCGCCCGACAGCGCGGCGCCGCTTCCAAGGCCGAGTCATCAGCAGCTGCTCCGAGGCCTTCTCCGCAGCTAAGCTATCGATCCTCTCCGCCGGCCCTCTCTCCACCTCCTCCTCCTCCTCCTCTGGTTGTGGTTGGTATTTGTAATGGTTGTTGTTATTATCGCCATCACCGAATTCTTCCGCATCTACTTCCTCCTCCACCTTAACCCTCCGGACTACTTCCTCCTCCACCTTAATCCTCGCGCCGACGTAAGCAGAGGCGCTCCCGGAAATCGCCATGTGTTCACGAGCTCCTTGAATCGAGGAGTCGCGCGCTGCTCAATCGGGACGCTCCGTGGTTTTCGTTAAATAGGGCAAAGGAGGAGTCACCTACGGGCGGTTTCTTGCAAGCTGTTAAACCAGCCGGTCGAGGAGGTCCGGTTCGACTCGGTCGGATTCAATTAATTCAAGGATAATACGGATTGAATCAATTAAATTAAGCTCCATAATACTTAAAATTAAATTCATACAAATAAAAAAATATATATAATTTATTCTGACTAAATGGACAATATTTTCTTCTACTAGTTCTAATTTGTTTCCTCATTTGAGTAGTCTAAATCTGAGCAATATGTTGGCTAGATTAGATTAATAAGAAACACACTGCATCAACTTAAGAACACAAAAAGGTCATTGACACGAAGTCAACAAATACCTCAGTAAAAGAACCACTTTACAATTTTACTTGTATATTTATATAACCATTCAAGCCATACAAAAAACTAATGGATATGTGATCGAAAAGCTAATTGGAAGCCGAGACATTACTACTCCTTCCTCCACTACACATGCAATACGGTGTAGGAAACGCAATCACATCGATCTTAGATTGATTTTTCATGATCGATGATAGATCAGTAGATTCTCTATGTATATGCTGTATCCGATTCCTCATCTCTGCATCAGTTAAGCTCCCATCAAGGAATAACTGCACTAATAACTTCTTCTTTGGCTTAATGTTCTTTCCGCTGCCAATGAAAGTTCGATGCCCCTATCAAAATCAAAAGGAAATATTTATAGCAGTAATATTAAGCATTAGACACCACTGAGAGACAAGACCAACCTGTAACGAACGTGCCATATTCCCCCCATGGCTTGCCAAGAACACTCTACTTCTGAGACAAACTATGTAATCTAGTGCTGCCATAATGGATGGTTTATCCTTAATTCCATCTAGTTCTTGAGGATTTGCGAGGTCCCATTTGTTGAACAAGTTTGGGTACTGAGACTCGAGTGGTTGCAATGCTTTTACTCCTCCAAATGGCTCACCACCAGCCCAGTAAATTCTTATATTTCTTGGTGCACCAAGTCCTTTGAGCAACCTGAACAAAGACAAAAACATTAAACTTAGGATGGATGGATCTGTTAACATGATGGATATGAATGAGAACAAATGACAAGCAGTCTTGAAGTCGACCTGGATATCTCATTGGCGTTCAGGGGGCAAAGACCTGCATGAGAACGCTCTTGAGCAGTGAGCTTGGAACGTGAAGTCAGGAGATGTGGTTTGGAAGAACGTATTCTTTCTATTGCAAGGTCTGCTTCGATACCCAATCCTGAGTGACACCCTGTCCTCACCCACACATCCTTCTCTAGACGAAGGTGCAAGGCCAAGAAGGGTCCTTCTTCCTCCATTCTCTCAACAAAACTATTCGCCAGTGACTCGATCCATGGCTTGAATCTTAAAGCCTCAAAAGCCACCTGCACGGTACAGTGAGTGATCAATTACTCGAGTCATGTCACTGCGGCTATAGTGACCACGATATGAAACCACCTTGCACCGAAGCTTTTGTAGATCGACACTGAGATGCTTTGCGAGCCTGGAGTCAAATGCTCGGAGAAGCAAGACGGTGTCGCGGTCAAGCTGTACAAACCAGTCATGGATGCAATGCAAGTTAGACACTCATTTCATTTATATTGCATTACGTGTTTGCATATGGTTTTGCATGTTATGGAATACGTAGATGTATAATAAGTGTACACACGGATAGATATATTATGAAGCGCAATGATACACATGCAATAAGTATCTTATAGCTGCAAATGTCAAACCTTTTTCTCAGATCAAGGAGTGAAAAAAGGACAAACTTATAGCTAATTATCTAAGCATCTTCGTCTTCAAGTCCTCTCGAAGAAAAAACAAATAAATTAAAGGACTAAAAGGAACTCATATCATATAATTAAACGAGTCATTCGTATTCTACTTCACTTAGAATAGTAATACCTTCTGCTAAGGGTTAATGGTGACACACCTTGCTCGAGTAATTACTCCGAATCCAGCCCTCGTCGGCATTGAACGGCATCGACGGCGCCCTAACTCGCCGTTTTCTTATGTGCGTCGCCGGCAACGACGAGACCACCACCACATCATCCTTCAACGTCTTCTTGAAACGCTCAACATCAAATATATCACCAAATTCACTGCGCTACAAAAGGCATCCCCAAAGCATTAGCTCTTCGTGCGTGTCAACTCAGACAAGGGGAAGCCAATCTGCAGAACCGACCACGCACGGACCTGTCGTCACCCCAAACTTGGTTGACCTGAAACACCGGGACGACGAGCACCGCCTCCAGGATCCTGGCGACCACCACGGCGTCGATGATCTGGTTTCGCTGCTGGTTCAGCCCTCCCGAGACCACCACCAGCATGTACTTCCCCGAGATCGACGCATGGCGGTGCGGCTCGCTGTAGTTGGTGCACGGCACGAGCTGCGGCACCTCCGACTGCGCCCATTTCCAGAACTCGTCTACGGGTCCCCGTCGGGGCCTCCAGCTCAGCCTGACATGGTGGAGGTGAGGAGAGCAGGAGATGGGGAGGGAGGGGTGGAGCTGGGATATACTGAGCAGTGCCCAGAAGGCCAGAAAGGGAAGCAAGCAGCGGCCGGCACGGAGAGGAGAGGGGAGGAGGAGCTTGTAGATTGATGCTCCGGGTGATCTTAGAAATGGTTTGAGGGATAAGGGCTTCCGTGTGACGGAGATGTAGGTGTGGGGGGGCATGGCTTGGAGTTGTGCTCAGCCGTTACAGGTTGAGACTTTATACACTGAAACGGATGCCTATAATCCAACGGAAGGAGATTTGATAGCTTGCACTCAGGTTCTTATACCATTGGAAGACAACAAAAGAAACGGGAAGAAGAAGAAGAAGAAGAGAGGCTGAGGGTCGGTGTCTTTGAGGAAGAGGGATTCATTAAAGTTGCTACTAGTTCTATAATAACATGTATCTGTGCTGGTAATTTTTTATGTTCTGGTTTCAAATTGATGTCTTAAGCTCTCTCTCTCTCTTCTTTTATGCGTTTGACCTTGACTTGATTAGCAGGGGAAGGTAGCAACTGTGGCCTTTGATCAAAGTTGAGATGAATCTGGGGAGAAGAAAACAAAAGCTTATTGTTAAAGGGTTGCATGATCTTGCATTATCATTCATTGTAGTGAACCCACATTTGCTGATCCTTGTGCACAAGATAAGTCCTATAAATGAAGGAGAGGATCCAAAGAATTTGATATCAGAGACTTCAAACACAGGAGACAGAGAAAAGTTGAGATTCTTTTATCGAGTGTCAGAACCGTGGCATGTGAATTTCCATCCTTCATGTGTCAGAGTCAAAATAATGGCATCAGCATCAATTTGTCAACATTATTAATATCAACCATGCAATAATTTCTCGCATCATATTATTGTTAGAATAGCCACATTTTGACAGCTATCCACATTAATGGGATCACACTACGGGATCCATTGTGCCGATGACATTGGTGCTCCACTCGTCTCTACGCTGAATGAATAGTGACTCATTCAATAATATTTATGGTATCGTAAAAAATAATCTCTAAATGAAATGATTCTAAAGTATTCTCATCCTCGAGTCTTTAAATGAAACAACGACGCACCATTACGGAGGAAGACAAAGCTTCATCTTTTAATGTCGTAAGGTCAATGAGTGATGCAGATTTGATCTCTAATGGAGCCACTAAAACGTGGGATCTTCTAAACAAAGTAATGTGGCAGCGAAACATACGGGGCTTCCTGTCCTCGCCACCGATGTGGTTCTCTTAAATGCTTGTCGAACGTGGTGGACACTCACTTCTAAGTTGTAGGTGGATGATTTAGGCATAAACTCGCGGATAGATATATGCCTCAAAATGTGCTCCTTGTGTCAGAAGCTTCATAAGACCCACCAAATATATGGCCGAGAAGTAAGAAAAGGACGTACACCAATCACCAACAACAGTTTCTTCGAAGCTAAGACAAGAATAGAACAAGCATTCGGTAGCCCAAATTATACAGTGGAAGTGATGAACTAAAGTTTTACTTTCTTTTATTTTTTTTCTTTTTATAATTCATGAACATCAATCAACTTTGATCAATAAAAACTTTTTTTTCGTCAATAAATTTTAATCAAAACAGGTCCAAATTTGATGATGTGACTGAAATATTAGTCATGATTTTTCTATATTGGTGATGTGACAGGATTGACATGGTCAACACGTCCACTCCATGAGACATGATAGACCAGCCAACCTTGTGTGGTGTATCTTCCACCAAAAGTTCTTGTTAACAAACAAGACTCATTCTATACCTAAATTATGGTTTCACCGAAGAGTAAAAAACATTTTCTCTACATATTTCGACATTTCATAACACTATGATGGTTAATGGGAGGAATGACAAGTTTAGAATTGTTGGAAAACTCACGTGTTATAGTCGAGGAGTCAGCATGATTTGATTCATGGGTTGATGTCTGAAGTTTTTAATGCTCGGGAGTGCGTCTCTCGGTCGATTGGAGGAAGTGTCGAGACCGAGCTGGATTAGAGATCGGGATGGCCACGTCTCTAGTGCGGGATTGAGTTGGCTCGGGGGTGGCTGTGTTCCTGCACACAAACCTGAGTCAAGAGATTTCCGACTTGGGCCCCTCGTAGATTAAGTCAGTGGTTTTTCTCTTTTTTTCTCGCCCTTGGTCAGATGTCGGTCGGGGGCTTTTATACTATTGTTTGATGATCAATCGTACATGGATTTGATATAGCGATTGACCCTCTCCGAGTGATGAGTTCGTACCTTTGTGCGACCGACATTCGGTATGCGCGGAACGATGCCATGTGGCACCGTCTCGAACTTTTCGGAACGGGACTTACCAAGAGGACGTCTTCTTGTACAGGCTTAAGCTCGACATGGGAGGGAGGTGACCCTTGTGCGGAATATGCAGGGGTGTGACGTGGTGTGAATTATGACGTGATCGAGATCCAAAATATGTCTTATCAATGATCGATAGATTTACCAAAATCATATCGGGGTTGTCTCACTGTGCCATCGATCCTTATTTTAGACGATACACCGGTGAGGGAGAATGAGAAAATACATCAAGTTGACAAAAACCTAATGAAAATGGCAATGTTTTCTTCTTTTTCTCATACCTATAATAAAATAAAATCTAAATAACCTTGAGAAAAAAAAATTGTTATTTTTGAAACAAATAAATAATTAAAAGTAATTTACTATCTTAGAAAAACTCAAACAGTTTAATTAATGAGCTAACCAATTTGATTCTTGATTTTTCTGATCCGATCGGTCATATAGGTTTAGATTTATAACTCTAATAAAGAGTATGCCTTCACGAATCAACATCTCAATGGCACCAAAAGGATTATTGTTAGATCAATTTGGTTGAGGTTATATTATTTTTGGTGGGTGTTCAAATCGGTTCCAATCGAATCAAATTAAAATTTGATTTAATTAGGTTAAAATAAGATATATTTGAATCGAAATTGTTTCATACCTACCTAATTGAATTAGTTCAAAAATAGATTAATCAATTTATCATTTTTAATAATTTAAAATTATATATTTAATTAAATTGAATTAAAATATCGATCTAATTAAACCGACATAATAAGATTTATGAAATGAAACCCACGTCATTTATGAAATTATAAAATTAAAATTGAGTTAACATTATTACTAGAGCCTTTGGACCGATTTAATTAAATCGATCGAACTAATT